>NC_057799.1:304786814-304979610 GCF_018294505.1 Triticum aestivum
GGACGACGACAAAAATAAGTTCGCGCTTCCACGTTTCGGATTGAAATATCTGGCGGCCCTAATTCCAGCCCTGCAAAATCTCCCTTCTCCACCATCCCCTTCCATGTCCAGATTGCTCAAATCCCTAATTCGCCGCCAACCCAAGCAAAGTTCGAATCGCCCCCAGTCTCGTCTCTTTCCCCACCTCTGTGCCGGACGATGACGACGAAGATGACGGTCGCGCTTCACCACCACACTGGAGCTACCTCATCTACGCCCTCGTCCACCGCACCGGGTGGTCCACCGACAACGTCGGCCGCCGCAACCGACGTGCCTCACAGACACCGACTTCCACCGCATCAGGTGCGCTTCACCGACGCCGTCTCCCAGCTCACGGGGGCTACTTCACCGAGCACATCGTTGCGCCTCCGCCCCCCGAGGCCGCTGGGGCTTCACCAACGGTCTCGTCCACCGCATCATAGCGCTCCGCTGCCACTCAAGATCTGCATCCGTGCGAGGCCAGCCAGCACCTCACCCTCAACGGCTCTGAAGTGACCCGCACTATAATTTGCTTGTCATCAATGCCTGCAAATCTCTATGTCTCTCTCAACATAGCAGATCATAATTAGACACTAAATCCTTCAATGGGAGTTTGCAAAATGCTTGCATTAGATGCCTCATTAGACACTATATGTTCATCACTAGGAGCATGTAAAATGTTTGCATCAAATCCTTCATTACCAGTCTGTTCATTAGACACTTCAGGCTCAAGAACAACATGAGCTTGGTTGTTTGCACCGGAAACTTGATTAGATTCATCAGATTCAGTCAGTTCAGTATTGATTGGGGGAGTTATAAAATAAGTAGAAATTGGTTTCATTTTCTCATAGATTCCCTACATACAAGCAGTTTTACAACACCGTCAGGTTTAACTATTGGCCAGAAATTGAAGAGTTGAATTAGAGATAATCAGGGATGTGATGTACCTGCTCGTTGCGCATGCTACTCTTGCAAGCTGCGACTGTCCGTTTGCGCAAGCTCGATGTCATGCACGTGCTGCCGCCGCTGCCTCCCACGCAGGCTACACCCAGGGTTGGATCTTCATCTTCTTGTCCTTCCGTTCTCTTGAAGCCCGGCGACCGCCCTCCAACGAGGGTGCGAGGTAGTGCTGTGTCGGTCTGTCCAGCGGCGGCTAGGTTAGGAGCGAACCAGACTGGAGGCTGGAACGGATGAATTGGGATTTTTCCTGCTGTCGATCGATATGGGAGGCACTCGTTTGGGCCGCAAGCCTGCTATAGGGCCTGCCTTGCACTTATGTTATTGGCCCATCCAAATTGAAACATTTTTCTTCATTTTTTACATTGTCTGCTCATCCGCTGGGATGAACAAAACTAGCCTGGGCCAACCTGGACGACTCAAACTAGGTGCACACTTTCGAGCCACCCGAGGCGGCCACCCATACCAGCCCCTATGGTGGCGTCGCCCCTTTTTGCGTGTATGATAGGGGTAGTGAAAAATATTCCAGTGGCGCTTTTGATTTACCCACAGAATGGTTGAATTGCTTGTTCTATGAACTGAGTTCGCCAATAATGTGAAGGATGCCAGTCTTTTCATCCTATTGTAGATTGCTTAGATCTCGATATGCCAAAAGTAATCGCATGAAATATACAGTAAAAGCCAGTGTGATGTGTGTGGCAACAATAGTCGGACTACACGTCCTCATATAACATATCAAGGACGCACCATCTTACCAGATTAACCATTCGACTTACCAATGTAGTGTGGGAAGAAAGAAGTGTTGGGACTGCGTATCCAAGCAATTGATGCCATGGACTCCTTCGTACAACCTTGTAAGCGAAAAAGAAGTTGCAGTGTGCCTGTACAAAGAACTAGCGTAAGTTCAGTTACCTGCTTCTTGGAATTTTAGTTAGCCACTTATTGCAAAATTGTTCAATTACGTTGCTTGGCTTAATTTAGTTTGCTACTGATTACATAATGCCACAGCCTGTTAATCCTATTATAGACTGCGCTTATCTATGTGTTTGATACTTACTGTTAAGAATTACCTGTTTGCCTGAACTTAAATAGCTACTTGTTTGTTTAACTGCTTTGTGGCTGCAACAACGGGTTACAATGATGTTAATAACTACTTTTCAGCATTGAATTGAAACTCTTTAATTCCTTGTTTGTTTAACTGGTTTGCTGTTATAACTCCCAGTTGAGATGTTTTGCTAACTTCAACTTTTCTGAATCCAATCGGAACTTTAATGGAAAAACAGGTTAGCCCAAGATCAAAGAGCGAGGTCCGCATGGACATTGTATCATCCCACAGCAGTGGCACCGGCCCAATCGTGCATTATGAATTGCCAACTGCTGATGCTCTAGAGGCTAAACTAGTGGTAGAAAGAGATTCTGCTTCTGCACTTAGATATGAAGTTGACATGTTGAGGAAGCAAACAACACAATCAGTAGCAGTACTGAAGACAACCATTAAATATTTGGTGGATTTCAAAACGAAGCAAGCAGAGACTGTCCACATTGTTAAGGTCCTGAAGGAAAAAAGGAAATTAAATTCCCACTTGGTAAATCATAGGTGAAATGTTCTTTCTATCGTTGAATAACCTTTGTGTTGTTTGTTAATGTAATCAATCAAACTATTTGTTTTAGAGATCATCTAATAATTGTTTTTTGTTTTTTGGTTTGTAATTTTATTTGAGCACAAGTCTGTATTAATTGATAAGACTCGGAGACATTTCATTTTGATTGCTGTGCGAGACCTACAAATATGCCAATCGGGCTGAATGTGCATTCAGCAATAATAGTAGTATAGATGGACCATAAGTGGCACGCATGGGAAAGGGCCAAGATGTTGTAGTAGCTTGGCTAAAAAAAGGATGTTGTTGTAGCAAAGAAAAGTACAGTGGACTGGCTTATGTATGTTAGTTGATATTATTGATCCATATACTCTATAAGTGTTTATATGTCTGTTAGTTCTGTACATTCTTGGTTGATTGACTCGGTATTTGAATCCTGATACATCGCTTGTGTACATATCTAAATGGGAGTACACATTATGCTGCGTGTGACATTTGAGTTGGACATGAAGTGTTCCAAATATTCGAATTCACCTTAAACTGGATTCTAGCTTCTGAATTTGAGTATCGGCATTTGTAAACCATATTCATATATGATAGTGGAATACATCTTTGTCGTCCTTTTGAAGATATATAAAAACACATAGAATGATTTATAAAGATTCATATAGGAATACAAAATGGATTCAAATTTAGTTGCCAGGGTAAACGTGGATGCTTATTGTCCCAAAATTCGAAAGAAGCGGCAAAATGTCCACTCCCACGTCGGCTGCCCGAAGCCAAGTGTTTGGGAGATGGAAATTACTGTCTACCCATTACACGGACAATCCATCGGCCCGATTTCCACTGCTCTAAATAGGGGTAGGATAGTAACTTCAATTAGACGTGACACGACCGCCTCCGAGCCCATTCCGACACGGTGGGCGCCAAACATGGGCGGCAAAACACATTTGATTCAAGCTCGTCCGAAAGACCTCTGTTTCTCCCTCCATTTCCCCATTCATACACGGTGGGTGGCAAAACAAACTCGACTCAGCCGAAATCGATGTAGGCAAATATTTTCAATAGGGGCAGGTTTGTAACTTCACTTAGACGTGACAAAACCGCCCTACTTGTCAGCCCCGTTCATACACCGTGGGCGCCAACCATGGGCGCCAACCACCCTCTCCTCGCCCAAAATCGCTCTGGGCAAATATTGGCGAGAAGCGAGATTATCGTCGTATCCCCAACCGACGAGACGTCCAAGTTTTAAACGGGGGCTAAGTTCGTAACTTTCCCATATTTCAGACAGGCGTGTCCCAAAAACATGGTTCCCCGTACCTCTCCCTCCATTTTCCCATTCATACACCGTCCGCGCTAGAACACCATCCCCACACCAGCCTCTGTCCGCCACCCCATCCATCGCCGCCGTCCTCCACCACATCCATCGCCGCCATCCTCCACCACATCCATCGCCACCGTCCTCCACCATGTCGGTCCACTGCTAGAGATGGACGTTTCTCGCGACGGACCAAGAGCCTTGCATCACGTCCTCTTGCTTCATCGGCGCCGTCGTCCTCTTTGCCGGGGCCGCTCACACGACCTTCTCTTCCACCGCAACGGGACTTATCCCTCGATGCACCCGTCTACCGCCGCAGATCTACTTCAACGCCACCGACAGCCATCGCACCCCCGATGCCTACACGGCGCCGCAAGAGAGGTGGTACTTCATATCTCCTCAACTTTTTGATCTTAACCAGAAAATAGATCTTAACTTGGTTACTCTACTTTCTTTTCAGCTCTTAGAATTTAGTTCTTAGTTCGAAGCAAACAATGGCTGGTAAATATAATTTCTCCGGTTTCCCCCTTTTATGATCACTATACGTTCAGAATACGTGCTTCGTGTCATAATAGCACTGGTCGACCCATCAAGCTAAACAAGCTTAGTTGTTCAAATACGAATCTAATATTATTAAAATAGAATCGTTCAATTGGTCAGCTAAATGTTCCTAAATTAGTTTCGAAAATGCATGTTCGCCGCTCGGGTGTGTATCTCTACAGGGTGCCCACGGTGGGCTGGCCCACCCTGGGATTTTGGGTCGTCCCAGGCCCCGATTCCCCTCTGTTCTGCTGCGTGCTTCCGATCTCTACTCGCCCCCAGCCGCCTGCCTCGCCGGCGACTCGCCGTCCCCGAACGGCATGACTCTAGGAGGAAACGCCGGACTAACAGGAGGTCAGGAGCCGCTCTCCCAACAGCATCACTGCTGCCCGGGCGCGCCGCCGTGCCTACCTTCCCAGTCCGTTCAGGGCTCAGGCGTGCAGCACCCACTAAGCCACCCGATTTATCCTGAGATAAGTCCTCAACACTCAGCAGCCACTCCTCATCACCCATTTTCTAATTGATTCATTACTCATTAGGCAGGACTGTCATTAGGGTTTGTTGTGTGTTCAGTGCTACCTACACTTAATGGTTCAGATGTATTTCGGTAATCTTTAGTACCTGTAAAGTTCACAGGGTTTTCAAAATTCCGGCCCTAGGAACAGACACTAGTCATTTTGGATTGTTGGTCGTAGTGACATTGACCCAAATTACTACTGCAAGCCAGGTTTGTTGACAATTTTACTTGTCTTTCTTACTCATTCGATATAATATCCAATTATTCACGTCGATTAGTTGCAAACAATAAGTGCTAGACAAACTTCTTGATTCAGATTTTGGACGGTCTCTTACTGCAGTTACAATTCTGCATACTTGTCCTAGTAAGCTCACAAGTAAATGATTGATTCACTACATCTATGCTTGCCTTGTCATATTTGTTGTCAATATTCTTTTAGGGTGGACCACCCTGTTTCTAAATACTGCAACCGTAGACATGAGTGAATAGTATTTCTCTATGTGATCTCTTCCATCATGTGTGGGCAACGAACACTGCATTGTATAGAAAGAAAGTGCCATTTCCAGCTCTTACATAGGCTTCGATCTTTTACATGGAATACAATCTGCCTACTTGCTTTGTGTCGCACTACCAACACTCCACCCTTGACGCTAAACATTATGCCACTCATAATTCCTTAGTTTATTTGTTCAAATACGAATTTCATATCATTCTAATGTTCCTACTTCAATTTTGAAATGTGTGTCTGCCTGTTATAGAGACATAAGGGGTTTGTATTTCTGTGTGTGGTCTGGTCAGCACGGTTGGGGGGTGAACTTTGCATATGCAGGGGTTTATAGGGAGACACTCTTCGAGTTGAATCCGCAATGCATTCCATAGATAATCTGACTGCTTTTTATGTTTTTATGAATCTCAGATTCTGAACAGCATCATAATGATTTTGAGCTTGCGTGCATGAAAAGAATAAAGCAGAACAATGCCATGGCTGTCAAACTTGGCATTAAGGGACCGAAATCAAGTCTGGATGCAATGCAATGCAAACACTCTCCACCTACAGGTTCATGCTCAGAATATGATCCTAACAGTGATTTTGAGCTAGAGGGAGACCTAAGTCAATGTAGCTCCCTAGTGGAGGAGTCAGAGGAAGATGCCCTATCTTATTCACCCATCAAGGTGTTTGCTCTAACTTTCCAAGGTTATATTTGTCGCACATATCTTGCAACTGATGCTTTGCATTGCTTCTACTTTGTTGAACTGCCATTAGCTTAGTTTACACATCGTGTATGTGAATATGCCCTGCCTATCCATTTTCAGTACATATTCCATCTGTCATCATACCATATTTATCCATTCAAATGTTGTTCTTGTGTATCAGACGTTCAAAAGGAAGAGGGTGATTGCTGATCGTGGAGGAGCACAAGCAAAGTATTTGGAAAAGGTAGTGGCACCTGATAAATCAAATAGCCCATTAGGTGTAGTTGCAATATCACCTGACCCACAAAACACCCCAACTCTAGCAGACTCTAGCCCTACTACACTGGTCATTTCTGATGCCCCAACTCAGCAGACCCCAACTGCAACAAACATTATGATTATGCCAGTTGACATAGCACCAGCTCTATGACGCAAAACCCCCATTCCAGCAAAGAGTACACCAAATCCAGTTGCCAAATCCCTTTTCGAACCAGAGAGAGCCCCAATTGCAGCAAATAGGACCCCTGTTCCATTTCTTCCCAGTTTAGAAGACAAAGCTTATATTGTTGTCAGGAACTTTGTGTGCATCTTTCCTTCATGGAAAGATTATACCGCAGACATAGAACAATTTCCAGTCTTCCTCCACAACTTACGCGTAAGTAATGTACTAATGTTATTCATGGTCATTGCTGCATATGTTTCTGCTGACAGAAGACACAAGATTTCATTCTTTTAAATAGGCGAGGACCAAACTAGATTGTGAAGACGAGCAAGGGTTGGTTGCGCTTTTCAAGCACTCGTTGATGAAGTATCGTTCCTACCTGAGGCAAGCGCACTTCGATGGCAAGCCTCTAAACGAAATTTCTGTAAAGTCTCCGGTGCTACATTTATCCGACGGTGACTGGAATAATCTTGTTACACATTGGTCTCGGCTGCAACGTAAGGTACTATCTATGATATCACATCACAATTTGAACTACATTTCTGCATTTGCCTTAACGTCTCACTTGTACCAAAACTGTTAGCAGAAGAACATTCATTCTCAAGGGACCACAGAATCTCGCAACTATACTGCACACTGCATTGCTCTTGTGAGTACCTCTTGCCCTGTATGACCATACTTACTTTCATAGCTGTTTGATTATGTAGCATCACTGCACATGTTAGCCTCGTTATCGTCCATTTGGTGGACATTATAAGATCCGTATGGACTCTTACATAAATTTAGAATCAACCCAATGCTTTTGAAGAGGTTTAGCTCTGCAGTCCTCTTGTAAGGACTGGACGTTGTCTATCACTCTACTTACATTAACAGCTACTCCCTCCGTCCCATAATATAAGAACGTTTTGTACAGTACACCAGTGTTCAAAACACTCTTGTATTATGGGAAGAGGGATTGGTTCATTGTGTAGCATTCTGCATCTTATCTCCCTCGCCCACCATTTACTAAAAAAGATCAGATCTATATTTAATTTTACCAAAAAGTAGAATACACAGACAATGCCAGTGCAGAAGTGTAGCCCATTGCTCTTGCCAGTACATTTTGTCCTGTAATGCTTGTACTTCCAGGGATTGGTAGTTGATTATGTAGCATCAATCTGCATCTTATCTTCATTATCCTCTATCCCTTCCAGTATTATCATATCTATAATTACTCTCTACAAAATGTAGAGTACAGGCAATGCTTATGAAGAAGATCCTGTGCTGAAATTCTTGAGTTATCCTTCCCTTGACATGGAGAAGGGCATTATAAAGCCAGTGTTAACTGTTAATGTAAGTCAGTCCTTCTAAAGCCTTTATCCTCAATTGCTGTTTAATTTGCTCATACTCCCTATCATTTACTGCTGTTTAGTTTGTTGTTTCTACCGAAATGCATGTTTGCAAGAACCGTAAGTTCTAAGTTTTACTTGTAAAATCGAATTCCTTATTCATACCATGCACATTACTCAATACTCACTATATGTATGCTTGTTTTTGTGGATCTATAATCCAGTGTGTGGTGAAGCAGCCCACGTTTGCACCTTGTCATCTCCTGTTTTATCTTACTGATGTGGCTGATGATATGAACAACATGTCATGCACATTAACCAAAATAGATACAATGATTTTCTTTGCCCTTCATCTATGCTTGTTATGTTGACATGGTAATCCAGTAGTGTGGTGAAGCTCCCCGCATTATGAACAATGCCAAATTATGCTATTGATATTTTGAACTTACTCTTTATTTTCTAATTTGAAATTGGATGGAATTGACAGCACAGTTATCATCATTGTTTATACACGTGCAAAACCTGTCATCTCTCTGCTTTGTTTCAGGGTGATATGCCTGATGGCATGCACAAGTCTGTTGAAGGCTGTGAGACAAACCCAACATATATTGCAGCAAAGAAGGCAGAACATCTTGAAGATAGCGAGACAACCCCAAAGTCTTGTCTTGATGCAGTGTTCAAGTTACTCGAGACTAGTAGTCAGACAAGCTCACAGAATTCATTGTCTGAATCAGTTCGACTTCTTCAGTCCCAAGTTCCAGCAGAAAGGCATTCTGCAACTCAACTTCGACTTGAAGTCCTATCACTAAGAAAGATTGCGGAGAACACCAATGAAAACCTCATCGCTAAACAGCTACACCTGGAAGCTATGACTGACATGCTAGGCCGGTCTCATAGCCTTGCTCAGCAGCTTGCGCAGCAGTTCCCGTGCAAGGCTAACCTTTCTTGAACTGTCTTGAAAGTGGTCTCGGTTCAGTATTATTTTGTTACGCTGCAATGGTGCCTAGTTTTTGTAATCTGCTTCTTCGTTGCGCGTTATGATCACTGGTGGCGAACTTCGATGCCTAGTGGATGTAATATACCATAAATCCTTTATTGTATAGTGTAGGTTTATTCTTAGCTACTATGCCGTAATTTCTTTATTGTATAGAGTAGGTTTGTTCTTAATTCTTACTAGTTACTGCCATCATTCGCTATCTGAAAAAAACAGATATAGTCGACCGGGCCGAAACATTCGCCTCTAACGGGCCTGGTGTTTAGCAGGCCACAATTGGGCCGGCCTGCATCTTTCTTGGGCCCGAATCATTGGGGCCTTCACACTTTGCACGAGGCCCACAACTTACACCAGCCTATATTTTAGTTGGGCCTTTTGTGGACCCAGCGCTTAGTTTGGCCCAGGTAGCGTTAGGCCATTAACAGGCTGAATATTGTACTGGCCTGTTACGGCCCAGATGAAACCATGGGCCTTTAGCAGCCCGAAATGCATATTGGGCCTCAATTTTCACTAGTCGTCGACGGGCCTTCAGCAGGCTGAAATGTAGACAGGGCCTTTTTGGGCCTAGTTATATCACGGGCAGTTACCAGGCCGAAACATATCTCGGGCCTTAGTTGGCCCACTAATATCATGGGCCTTTAAGAGGCCGAAAGCTTAGTACAGACATCAACGGGCCGAATTATGCGACAGGCCTTTAACAGGCCCAAAGTCACGTTGGGCTTAACTGTTGCCACCTTTATCACGGGCCGTTAGTGGGCCCGATGTCCCATCGGACCATATATGGCCCATGGGCAGCACGGGCCATTCCCAGGCCGAAAGTCACACCAGGCTGAAATGGGCCCATGTCTACATCGGGCCTCTAACAGGCCGAAAGTCACTGGGCTGTAATTGGGCCCAAATATTCGGCGAACAATTAACGGGCTAGATCTGGCTTCGGGTCGTAAATGGGCCCAAATATTAGGCAACAATTAACGGGCCAGATCTGGCTTCGGGCCATAAACGGGCCTTTATTAAGCAGGCCGTTATTGGGCTTGCCCACTAGTACCTGAGTAAGTACTACGGGCCTTTGACTGGGCCGGCCTTTTTAACCTATATGGGCCTGTGTTGGGCTGTGCCACGTGTCGACGTATCATAGGCGCTTTGGGTCCAATGAGTGGATGACATCTATCCCAACGGTGAGCCGACACGTGTTTCCTCCAGCCAATGATGATTTTACACGTGGAAAATCCCCATTGGTCGGGGCTGTTAACGGGTTATCGGATCCAAAACCGGACCTGATAGCTTAACGGAGTTCCGTTACGGTGGATGCCACGTGTCGGTCACCCTTGACGAAAGCACTTCTATGACGCGCGATTTATCGTCATGGAAGTGGACACTTCCGTGATGATAATTTTGGTAATGTCATGGAACACTTCTACAACAACACAGGTATGACTATCTTGATTCTGTCATAAATTTGCATTGGATGTACATGCATGACAGAAAACGTGACCTACTGTGACAAACACGTATCATCACGGAAGTGTATTTTTTTGTAGTGATGCGGCCCGAAAATATGTATGGGTACGATGGTGTATGATGTGTTTAAATCCCATATGCACAACTTCGATGGGCCACCAACTACATTACAAACCGAACCCCGTACCCGACTCCAAGCCTGGTTGAATACGTACGATGTCAGTTTCCCAACTTCAAGGCGGCGGCGGTGGGGGGAGGGGGGCCATCCCACGCATGCGCTCAAACTTTATTTTGTCTAGCATGGGACACACACACACATATATATATACATCTATACACCTATATAGTGTGCGAATAACTTTGAAAGTTGGTCATTGGATGAAGCCAATCCGACGGTACAGAGATGGCAAATCCGAGCACTACTGGCCGTTAGATATCATCTACATTCCACCAGATTCTGCCACATGTACAATCTAGAATACTCCATGGTTGAACATAAGCATAATGCACAAACCTCAAAACACAAGCACTTCTCCTTTGTTCTCTAGAATCTTCCATATCTTAATTGCCCAAACTTTTTTTTCTAAATGAAGTGTCACTTTTTGTTTTTACCTTTACAATGCACAATTCCATGAATCTTAAAATAGATATTTTTTATAAAACTAATTGATTTTGGATGAGATGAACTATAAGAATTAAACGAACATCTACATCATGCATATATGGGAGAAGAGGCGGGAAACCGATGAGAGGAGTGGAGAGAAAGGGTAGCCTGTTTTGAATGAAAACCTAGTAGAGAAGGAAGCGTGAGCTACATGACGCATGTGCACGGTGCTTACCCATGTACTGCATGTGCTGTCGAAAGGGCTCAGGGTTGCCGTTCGATCTGGGAGCACCCGACGGTGCACACGTGCAATCCGTGGGGTTTGGGTTCTGGCCAGTCAGAATGCACGACTCAGATCACGCGCGCAGCGGGGGGGGGGAATATCATGCGAAAACCAACATTCGGTGGAAACAGGTGAAAACCACGAGAAAAAGATGTTTTGAAGTTTAAAAAAATTTGAAAAAAATGCGGGATGTTAAGAGGATGATGTTTTATTGCCACACAAAATTTCAAGTTGAAACACATTACGAGATGTGAGCTATGAAAAAGACAAAATCAGCGTTGAATAGTGTCGAATAGTAATGTCACTATTCAGGGCTGAATTTGTCTTTTTGATAGCTCACATCTCGTAATGTTTTTCAACTTGAAATTTTGTGTCGCAATAAAACATCACCTTCTTAAGATCCCACATTTTTTTTAGATTTTTATGAAACTTTAAAATATGGTTTCCACGAAGTTTTCATTGAATATCGGCTTTAGTGAGTGAACCGTGTGCTATTTGAAAACATTTCATGAGAAGAATCTCGGTTTTTAAATCCCCATAAATCCAAAACTAAGCCGAAAATCGTGAAACCTGCCATGGTGTCACGACATGGCACTTATATGTCGAGGATTTTTTTTCGTCCATTGTGGTGCAAGTTTTATTACAAGCCTCTTACAATTCGGAGCTTCTCTCAAAGAAGCCTCGTGGTTCCGATAGGGAAACGTGTCCCCCTTGTGGGCGAAACGTAATCACTGCCTGTTTTCGCCTTGTATTTTCTTCTACGGGCAACATGGAACGACGGGATATCCGTGCTGAAATTTAAACTTATTCAGGGTTCGTTTGGCCTTTTATACACTAATTGAGTTTCCTAGGCATTTAATGTCCATAATTCAAATCTGAACTACAAATACATGCTCCAGTTCACCAAAATGGCTAGAAAAATTATACATGTGTCCTTGGGTGCATGTTTAGGTCCCATGCCAGGAATGGGAACGAATTACAACTGTACCGGTGTCATGGCTCATCCTCAAACATTTCGAATCTCGGTTTTTAAGTCCCCATAAATCCTAAACTCACCAAAAAGTCATCAACGGTGGCATGGTGTCACGTGATGGCACATATATGTCGTGGTAAAAACATTGTCCAATTTGGGCCAAGCTTTATTACGAACCTCTTACAAAAACCGGAGCTTCTCTCAAAGAAGCCTCGTGGTTCCCATAGGGAAACGTGTTCCCCTTGTGGGAGAAATGTAATCACTGCCTCTTTTCGCCTTGTATTTTCTTCCACGGGCATGGAACGACATGATATCCGTGCTGAAATTTAAACTTATTCAGGGTTCGTTTGGCCTTTTTATACACTAATTGAGTTTCTTAGGCATTTAATGTCCATAGTTCAAATCTGAACTACAAATACATGCTCCAGTTCACCAAAATGGCTAGAAAAATTATAAATGTGTCCTTGGGTGCATGTTTATGTCTCGTGCCAGGAATGGGAACGAATTACAACCGTACCGGTGTCCTGGCTCGTCCTTAAACATTTCGAATCTCGGTTTTTAAGTCGCCATAAATCCTAAAATCACCAGAAAGTCATCAAAGGTGGCATGGTGTCACGTGATGGCACATATATGTCGTGGTAAAAACATTGCCAATTTGGGCGAAGCTTTATTACAAACCAGAGCTTGTCGCAAGAACCCTCGTGGTTTCGATAGGGAAACGTATCCCCTTGTGGGTCAAACGATAATCACTCCCTCTTCTAGCCTCGTATTTTCTTCTACACGCGACACGGAACAATTGGAGATTCTCGCTGAACTTTGAAATTATTCAGGGTTCGTTTCACCTTTTTTATTCATTAATTGAGTTTTCTAGGCATTTAATGTCCACAATTCAAATCCGAACTACAAATACATGCTCCAGTGCACCAAAATGGCTAGAAAAACGTACATGTTTCCTTGGGGTGCATGTTTAGGTCCCATGGAACGAATGGGAACGAATTCAATCGTCTCGCCATCCTGGCTTGGCCACAAACATTGCGAATCTCGGTTTTTAAATATCTATAAATCCAAAACTCACCAGGAAATCATGAAACTTTGCATGGTGACACTACATGGTACATATAGTTGTCCAATTTGGGCGAAGCTATATTACAAGCCTTTTACAAACCGGAGCCTATTGCAACCCTCGTGGTTGCGGTAGGGAAACATGCCCCTATTGTGGGCGAAACGATAATCGCTGCCTCTTCTCGCCTTCAGCTTTGTTTTCTACAGGCAACATGGAATAACAGGAGTGTCAAGCTGAAATTTGAAACTGTTCAGGGTTTGTTTGGCCATTGTATATATATATTACTAATTACTAAGTTTTCTATGCATTTAATGTAGTCCATAATTCAAATTTGAACTACAACCACATGCTCCAGTGAAGCAAAATGGGTGGGAAATCATACGTGTGTCATTGGGTGCAATGTTTAGGTCTCATTTAAGGAATGGGAATGGATTACAAACTTGTCGTCGTCCTGAAACATTGAGAATCTCGGTTTTTAAATCCCAGTAAATCAAAAAGTCACCCAAAAAACACGAAACTTGGCATGGTTTCATGACATGGCACATATATGCCGTGGTAAAAAATTGTCTAGTTTGAGAAGAGGCGCACACATTAGTAGCAAACGAAGTTTTTTTTGAAACAAAAAGTTGACACGTTAATATCGCGAACGGTTGTATTATATTAACCATGTCGAAATTTAACCATACTCGGTGGCGTGCGTGCAGCTGTTTGATTAGACGGGACGAGCGCGAGAAGTCCGCGTGCAGGCTCGAGGGGACGCGTGCAAGCGGTCCGCCGCGCAGGCTCGACGGGACGTGTGCATCCTGTCCACCTCGCAGGCTCAACGGGACACGTGCGAGCAGCAAGGCCGCCCATGCTCACCGGGAAGCGAGCTCTTTGACCTCCATGCACCGGCCACCGCCTGCCTCGCTCACAACTTCTCCATTAATGGGTTAATTAAAGCACCTGGACGGAGGGTGTTTGCTTGTGATCCCATGGCAGCATTTGCTTTGTTCGTGTTTTCAACTCGTATTCCGCCCTAATTTAAATTGCCACATAGGGCAACGGATAATACGACCACAAATAAAATGGGAATGGATAATACGACGACAAATTTACAATGGCGCAGATAATAATTGTCTTACATATTCCGGATAATTTAAAATGCCACATGCAGCAAAGCCCGGAAGACACGGGGGCAAGAGAAGAAGGAAATTGCAAACAATGATCTGGGTCGCTATTGTCTCTACTCGTCGATGGATCGCCGGGCGGAGAAATTCTCCAGCTCCTTCAATTTCTCACGACCTAGCTTGAAAGCAGCCACGGATTCCTCCACCTCCTGCTCGCACTCGATTCGGAGCTTCCTCAAGCCACCCATCAGTTCCTCGACGACCGCTTTTAGCGTCATCTCCGAGGCACTGCTCTGCTCATGCAGCATCTTCCAGCCGGCGGCCTCCTCCTCCTTCTCGGCAACCAACTTGAGGAGCTTCGCATTGTCACCCATGAGTTGCTCGACGAGGCCGGTCGGCTTGTCAACCGAGGGATTGCTGATCTTGAGCAGCTTCATCAAGTCATTGACCAGCTCCTATTGCATAGTGACGCCAGCGAGAATGTCGTCGTCGCCGACGAAGGACTTCAGGAACGCCGGCTCGTTGCGATGGCCGACGCCGTGAATACGGTTGTGAGAGCCCTCACGTGCCCGTGAGAGCTCATTCGAGGGCTCCGCGGCGCGCCGGGACATCTCTGCTGCGGCTGCGGCTTCACGACGGGACCTCTCTAGTGCTTCCACGGCCTTGGTCTTTGCTGCCTGGTTATATGTCCACCCTAAACTCCTCCTACCGGTCATGGCGGAAGGACTTGACAAACAAAACCAGTTTTCTGGGTGATGAGGAGAGGAACTGTGAAGTAATTTTCGAGTGGGTAGTTTTTATAGCCCAGTGCTAAGTGTGAACACATATTAGTTTGATAGGTGTGAACAGATTTGCAATTACTTATTGCGTTGTAATCAGCAATGTGACGAGAAACAAGGTCAAAATTTATTGATGGCAGAAGGTTGACCACGTGGTTGCTCGCCGTTGAGGCGGCCGCGGCGCGCTCCGCTCTGGCATCCCTGCACGCGCTCTGCTCGCTGTTGAGGCAAAGGTTAATAATTCTTAATAATTGTCTTACATATTCAGGATAATTTAAAATGCCAAATGCGGCAAGGCCCAGAACACTCATGACCGACATATGCATACAATTATAATAAAATATAAGCTAAAAGGCTGAGCTGGCGGCCTTCCGACGATGGTCTTCTCGGACTCCAAGATCAGCATAGCACCCTTGCGGCCGTTCACTCCAAGTGTCCCGACCCGCCTCCGCCTACGGAGCTGCTGGCACTGGGAGGCTTTTGGGACTACTGGGCCTCTTCCAGAAGAGCTTGACAGCGTGCAATCGCGCGCATGACAACTCCGTGGAACCGCTCCATTTCCATGTCTCTGGCCTGGTAGCAAATTCTGTCGATCACCTGCATCCTCAAGATATCACGTTGGCGATGTTCTACTTCGTCGAGGATATCAACTCCGCCAAGGATGCGCTCGAGCCTGGCCACCACATCATCGGGGTCAAGGTTGACACGGTCGCCGCGGGCAATGATGAAGCTGCAGGCTGCCTTTGTCTTGACTGAATCGCAGAGGTCCTCTGCCCATTCCTTGCGGGGCATCAGGCTCCCGATGAGCACTGGTGATGGAGGTTCTTCGGGTGGGTCGTCGATCATGCCGCCGAGTAGCTCTGGATCTTTTGCACGGTGGATGGCAAACTGCTCATCACACCTCCTCTGCAATATGTCGATTGAGCTCCCAAGGACTGTGACGCCGATATCGCTGCTGATGGGCCATGGTGCCTGCACCGGCCAATGAAGCTCTTGCTCCCCGACCTGCTCCGGCTCGTTCTCCTCGCCGAAGATCTAACGCAGGTAGGCGTCGACGTTGAAGCTTTGGTCATTGCCTGGCATGCTTGGAATAACTAATGGTAGATGGGTGAGGACTAGATCTTCACAGAGTCTCGCGGCGGTGCATTGCCGCCTGGGTTATATGTAGCAAGTCGTTAGCTGGTGGTGGGAAACTGGTGAGGGAATATGCGTGGATTTTACAGTTCACCCATGTGGAGCGCGGGAAGACTAAGTGGAGCACACACACAACCCGAATACCGTATCCGGTGCCACATGTTATTTATCACACAAGTGTTAACATAAGGAAATGCATGTGTAACTTACTAATCAT
This sequence comes from Triticum aestivum, assembly GCF_018294505.1. Lineage (NCBI taxonomy): Eukaryota > Viridiplantae > Streptophyta > Magnoliopsida > Poales > Poaceae > Triticum > Triticum aestivum. Next base: position 304,803,341 of record NC_057799.1, read on the forward strand.
TGCACACGAGTACTCGCAGACGCATCGTGTGCGATACTCCTAGCCACCACAAGCAACTAGTTTGCATTTTTCTAAGTTGTTTGTACACACAGAATCGCACACGAACTAACTGTATTAACCGTCTGTGTTGTAATTTCTCATCGCAAACAGTTCATCCGAGTCGGCTGTTTGCCACGTATCACACACATCTTGTTAAGTTGAACTATTTCTATTGCGTTCGCTAATCAAAAACAGTTCGTCGGAGTGAACCGTATGCCCGATATCACAGACACCTTGATCTGGCTAACCGTTTATGTTGCACTCCCTAATAGCAAATGGTTCATCGGAGCAAACTGTATGCCGTATATCGCACACACATTGATATGGCTTCCCGTTTATGTTGTTCTGCCTCATTGCAAACAGTTCAAACGGGTTAACCGTGTGCCCTGAATCGCACACGCAACTAAAATCTGAACCATGTTTGATGGCTCGGCCATCGCAAACGTTTTGCACCTTTTTTGACGGTTTTTTACATCCCCGTTTGTGATTAATGCATCGCACACAATTTCGTCAAAGGGTCTCTGATCGTAGTGTCGCGTTAGCAGCATCCTGCAGTAGTGGAATGTCACATTAACAAGTATAATGTATAAACTAAGCAGAATAGCACATGCAATTTAACCAGATTGAAAGAATTACAATCTAGACACTATATGCAACATGCAACCACATACCACGCTGCCAAGTTAGAGCAAGCACCTGCGATGGTGGTGTGGGGGAAATGCGGTCATCAACTACAGAGCTACGTTGACTATCTTCATCTAGCATTGCTGTTTCTTGAGAATCATGTGGGGAGGCTGACACTGCATTCTTTAAAAGAGGATCTTTTCTTACAGCAGTCCACGAGCCTGACTGTCTCATCATAAGTGATTGATGAGGGATACACAAGAACATTAGTTTGATGTAAGAACATGGTTAATAGACAGATGTAGTCACTAAAAAAATACACTTCCGTGATGATACGTGTTTGTCACAGTGGGTCATGTTTTCTGTCATGCATGTACATCCATGACAATTTTATGACAGAATCAAGATAGTCATACCTGTGTTGTCGTAGAAGTGTTCCATGACATTACCAAAATTATCATCACAGAAGTGTCCACTTCCATGATGATAAATCGCGCGTCATACAAGTGCTTTCGTCAAAGGTAACCGACACATGGCATCCACCGTAACGGGTCGCTGTTAAGCTATCACGTTCCGGTTTGGATCCGATAACCCGTTAATAGCCCGGACTAATGGGGATTTTCCACGTGTAAAATTCTCAATGGCTAGAGGAACCACGTGTCGGCTCACCGTTGGGACAGATGTCATCCACTCATTGGGCCGCAGGCGCCTATGATATGTCGACACATGGCACGGCCCAACAGAGGCCCATTCTAGGTGAAAAGGCCGGCCCATTTGACTTGGTCAAAAGGTAGCGGGCCAGCCCACGGAAAGCCTGTTAACGGCCTATTCGCGTATAGCCCATTTATAGCCCGCTAACTTACGACCCGTTATGGCCTATAAGAATTGGGCCCAGTAGCGTCATCTGGGCCGTCCAATATGATTCCAGCCCGTTGTAACTTCCGGCCCATGTATGGCCCATGACGTCTTTCAGCCCATACGAGGCACTTTGTAACTCTGGGCCCATTAAATACCCGAGGTGAAACTGGCCCATAATGAACAGTGTATCACTTTATACCCATTAACGACCCATTATTCCGTAGGCCGTCTCCAGCCTGTGTTACCTTTCGGCCTTCTAAGGGCCCATTTATTCTTGGGATAATTTCTAGAATTCGGTTACTTACGGTCCGTTACTAGCCTGTTCCATTTGTGGGCCAAATTCAGCCCGTGGTTAAAGTCGGCCCGATTGTGGCCTGTTAACCCGTTGGGCTGTTTTCATAGCATTGTCAAATATGGCCCATTATGGTCGGGCCATAAATAGACAATTTCCACTCTTGCCCGTTTTCGGCCCATTTTGCGGACCGTTATTGGTCCACGAATAATACTACCCATGTTTGGCCAAACGATTATTTGGCCCATAGAAGGCCTATTGATTATACAGCCCACGGAAGGCCCATGGATCCTACGGCATGTAGAAGGCCCATGGATCCTACAGCCCGTAAGAGGCCCATGTGTCGGGGAACAAAAGTAGGGGCTCTCCTTTTTACCCCTTTACTTGTGCACGGGCAGTCAGAGCCGCACCTGCGGCCACACCTAGCAGGGCAAAGGGAGGAAGCAGAAGCACAAGAATACTAGATCAGTGCTCCAGCCAGGGGCACAGAAGACGGGCAAAGCAACGCCAAGAGACACAAAGAGCAAAAGGGCGAAGTGGACTCCCCCGGCAAAGACCCTTGCCGGGGCGACCTCCGCAGCCCCAGCAAGAGCCTTGCCGGGGCAACTTGCCCAACGCCAGCGGAGCGCGCCACCCTTGAGCCCAAGGGTTCCAACACCATCAACCACATTGGAACCAAGGCTCGGGAGGCACCTCCATGGCGGCATGTAGATCTTTGTGAAGATCGTAAGCACACAAGGTCAGATGAGGACCAGAAGACAACGATCCTCGACAAGATCCTTGCCGAGAAAATCCACGAGACCCCTGGCGAGATCCTTGCCGGGGACGACCGCGATGCCACAGCAAGACCCTTGCCGGGACCCCGGCAACACCCTTGCCGGGGACACCTACGGGGCCACAACCAGACCCACGTCTGCCAAGACTCCACTGCCGTTCCCATACAGCTGCCAGCCCAACCAGTTGGGCAGGCACCTAGGTGGCAACATGCGGCCTCCAGGCCAACTCAGCAAGCACATGCGTGGTGGCATGCAGATCTTCATGAAGACCCTACCACCACGCCATCTCAGCAGCCAGCCAGCCTACGTGGCGCTGCATGCCTCGTTGGCCTGGACGCGTGTCGGAGCGAGGCGGAGCGGCGACGGACGGGACGGGCCTCGTTGCCGTCCCCAATAAAGCAACGGTACACCTAAGGGGCACATTTAATGCGCCTTGTCCCGTAATGACAGGCGATAAGCTTGTACACTGTATACCTTTCCACCTCTTGTGTGCCACTGTGGCGACCCCTTTTTGACTATAAAAGGAGGCCCGAGGCGTACTGGAGAAGGATTCGGATCTTTTGGACTACACACGCACCACAGCTAGTTCAAGAGCTCAAGAACACTCAAATATACACCAAAGTAGGACTAGGGTATTACGCATCCTCGCGGCCCGAACCTGGGTAAACGATCTTTGTGCTGACTACCAGACCCGCTCTTTGCACAACCCCGCGCCCGCCAACCGTAGAAGGGATCCCAGTGATTCCATAGGTGTCATTTTCCACCGACATATTTGGCGCGCCAGGTAGGGGGCGCAGTTGTGGAAATCTGGTCTGGTTGGAGCAGCGGCTTCATCGTGGTCGTCACTCCAAGGAAGAAGACGACCAAATGAGCGGCATCATCGGCTAATGCGGTGAACGCTCACGTAGCGGCAGAAAAGCTAGGTCATGCAAAACTTTGAGCAATTTCTTTTTATATATAAGGCTATCGTCCTCGAAGATCTTGCCCTGTGTATGGAAAACCTGCACGCGATGGGGCCCTGCCACTATTGGCAATGCCCTTGCTCTGTTTTGAGTCCGCTCAACAGTTGCGGCTGCGTCAAGAACGGCAGGGTGACCTTTTGCAATTGGCAACGCTCTCGTTCTGTCTCGAGTCCGCTCGACAGTTCGAGCGGCCGCGTTAAGAGCAATGAGGTGGTTTGCCTGGCAGCAAGCACACCCAGCAGGCTATTGGGGATCCGTCCTCAAGGCGCCGCGGCCTGGGTTTACGCGTCGGCAAGCCTACCTGATTAACGTGGGTGAACATACAAAGGGAGATCAAACGGGAAAATAACATGCATCGTTTCAAGGTACTGTAGAGTTATATTACATCAATTGTCGCTGCGATTCTAACTAAAGATAAATATTGTCTTGGTCATGAACCTGCAGCGGTGATGAGAAACGGGGTGCCTAATCCCGGCGCTGGCCCTCTACCCTCCGAACTCCGTCGACACGGCTGATGATGGGCTCGATACGCTCCTCGAGCACCGTGAGGTCCGCATCCTCCGGCAAGCTCTCCAGCGCGGCGTCGAAGTCAAGGTTGGGGTTCTAGTACGCCACCTTGGTGAGGACCTTGGTCATGACACCCCGACAAAACTTCTGGGCCTCATCGGCCAGACAGGCCGCCCTGTTGGAACGGAACTGCTCTAGGGCCCCGAGAACACCCTCAAAGAACAGGGTCAGTTTGGCATTGGGACTCACGTTCGGCTCCGGGGCGTACCTCACGTTCGGCATCCCCATGGTAGCCAGCTGCGTGGTGATCCTGCCGGCGACATCGGCGAGGCGGCTGACCCAGAGGTTTTCGCCCTTCACAAAATCCTCGTGGTTGGCGGCGTCATTCCTCCGCAGCTGCCTCTCGGCCTCCAAATCTTTGATCAGGGTCTCCTCCCAGGCCCTGACCTCCGAAAGCGTCCCCTCAAGACCCTCCAGCTTCAGCTTCAGGTCTTTGATGGAGTCGTTGGCCTTGGAGAGCTGCTCAGCCTTGCCGAGGACCACAGCCTGCGCCTCGACCAGAGCACCGTTGAGCGTGTCCTTCTCCTTCGCTAGCTTCAGGGCCTGTTCCTTCAGCCCGTCCCGCTCCACCTCTAGCTCTTTCACCTTGCCGGCCTGGACCTGGGCCTGAGCATTGAGTGCCTCCTCGTGCCTCTGCTCCAGCTCCTGGGTCCGCTCCATGATAAGCTTCTCCACCTCCTCATCCTTGTCGTGGAGTGTTGCGGCGAGCTTCTCCTCGCGAGCGGCAAGGTCCTCCTCCTGGGAGTTTAGCTCAGTCTGGTGCTGGTGTCGAGCGGCCTCGTCTTTGGCGGCCTGCTCCTTTGCCAGCTCCTGGGCCTTCTTGATGTCGGCCTGCTTCATGACAAGCTCCAGCTTGCGCTCGGCCAGCAGGTCCTGGGCAACCTTCAGCTCCTCATGGGCTTGGCAAAACCAAGCCTGCGTCTCAGCGACGCGCCCCACGAGGTCCACCTCCGCCTTGTCCACTGCTGCCATCCTAGACTTTGCCTCGTCCAGACGGGCACGGTGGAGCGCCTGGAGCTTCTAGAAGTTGGCGCTCATGCCCCGAAGGAGCTGCTCCTCCGAGGAGCCGCCGCCACTAGCGCTCGGTTAGTCGACAACCTCAAGCCCGGCGGTGGCGAGCACCTCGTCATCAAACACCTCCCCCTCGGTGGGTGCCCTGGTACTCGCTGCCCCTGGGAGGTGGACGAACAAGTCGTCACTCACCTTCAGGTACTTGCCTGAGCCGGAGGAGGAAGGTTGGTCGTCGACCGCCCCCTCCTCGGCAGCGCCCTTGCCGGCCTCCTCGGCAGTGGCCTTGTCGGCCTCCCCGGCAGGCCCCTTGGTGGTGTCCTCATCGACCGTCTTGGCGGCCTCCTCGGCGGTGATCTTGTTGGCCTTGGCCTTAGCATCCCTGGCTACCTCCTCGATGACAGTATTGATGTTCTCCTGGTCCGCCGAGGGAGCGCCTAGATGCCAAGAAGGAGGATGAGGCAGAGCCGAATCAAAGTTCAAAAGAAGAAGAACGAACAGGGACAGAAGGCAAATAACTCACACGTGCTAGGCTGGGAAGAAGTGACCCCCTCCCCAACAACATTCGGTGCCGGGACGGAGCCGCCGGCGCCCGGGTTCGCCTCCTCCTCCTCCTCCGTGCGCATGGGCTCGGTGCTTGGCGCCCTTGCCGGGGACGCCCCTCGGGGCGGCGTAGTTGATGGGGGCGGCGTGTTGGGGGTGGCCCTCAGTGGCTCCTCCTGCTGCCGCCCTCCTCCTGCAACCACGGCAAGGTCAGCGCCAAGAGATCGTACCCCAACACACGTTGATAGGGAGCAAGTGATGAACGCACGCTGGGGGCTGCGCCGGGGGCTGCTATCCAGGCTGCTCTCCACCACCAGCGGCGTACTCGAGGTGCCCGCCGGGGGCTGGCCGCCCGTCGAGGCCCTGGCTCTCTTCGCCACCCCATGGGCCAGCGTCTCCACATCCCTGCAAAGATGAAAACAAGTCAAGAAAAGCGGCGCGGTCTGAGGGGACGGAGATGACAAAAGACAAAATACTTACTCATCCTCCGCCTCCTCTTCCACTGCCTTCCTCTTCCTCCTCGGGCTGAGAGACCCAAGGTCGAAGACGACCTCCGTGTCGACATCTGTGGGAGGAGGAGAAGCGGGTGGAGTCTGAGGATGCTTGGACAAAGAAGAGGCGGTCGCTTTCCTCTTCGCCACCGCGGCTTTCACCACCTTCTTTGCTGCCGCGGCCCTCGTCAGGCGCACGGACTCCCCTGGATCTCTTGCCGCTGCTCGGTCCTACCAGGCCGGACCAGCTCGCCGGAGCTGGCCCACCGCAGGACATGCCTTTTTTCCAAGGCCGGAGGGTTGTCAGCCTCGGCCTCTTCCTCGGTCGACTCGTCAACCACATCTTCGATGAGAGGGGCCCTGGTGTCAGCGCTGCTGACCTCCTCGGCAGACTCCGCCCATCCGACAAGCTCCTTTTCCTCTACAGCAGCCTCAGCCTCGTCCTCCACGTGGCCGGCGCTGCCGGCCTCCTTCGCACGCGCCGGCCTGGCGGCAATGTAGTCTAGCTCTTCCTGGGTGGTATCCTGGGTCAACAATTGCTCAGCATGGACGTACTTCTCCGACAGCTTGTCGAAGAACTCCTGCACCTGATCCGCCCCCAGCTCGGCCCAATTTGGGTCAAAGCCGTGGGCGTTGAAGTCCGGCATCATGGCGATGATTTCGGTTTGGCGAGAGTTGTTGCTCAGCGGGACCACCCCCGCCGGCAACCCAAACAAGGGCCCCTTGATGACCTTGCCGGCCTTCGCGGCCTTGCCGGTCCTCTCGGCCCTGCCATCGCGGTACACATTGAGCTGAAAAAGCCTCTAGAAAAAGTGGGTGTGCTCCATCACCGTGAAGTTGTGGTTCAAGCCAGGGCGAAGCCTCATGATGTCGGCCGCGTTCCTGAAAAGCCAGGCCGGCCTTCCCTTGTTATTTAGTGGGGCGATTCGGCGACGGATGAAATCAGCCCCAATCATCTCAAGGGTGAGCCGGCCACGGTGAGGCGATGGATCCTGGTGGTGGCGATTGTGAGCTTCTCATCCTTGGCATCGACTTCGCCCCAATCATCTCTACGAACCGGCGGCGCCTGGCGAACCCGGCAAAATTCCTGCGGGTCCTCCTCCACAATCCAGCACCACCGGCTCCGCCACTCCTCCTGTCGGCGTTCTAGGAACAGGGGTCCCCAGACTTGCCTGCCTGCGGCCCACGGCATGGCTCTACCAGCGGGCCTGTACGGCCCATCTTCATCAACAAGGCATCCAAGACCCTCGTGAGGGGCCAAGCCTCGCGAGGCGGACGATGCAAGACCTCCTTAGGGGCGGCCTCACCAGGCTGCCTCGTGAGGAGCGGAGATATCAAGGCAGGGCAAACCTCGCGAGGCTCCCATGACGCGAGCCATGACGATCAAGATCAGGCAGGCACCAGCGCGCGCAGCGTCCTTGTTTCCTCTTTGGTGCTAAGGAGGCCAGCGCAGGCGCGGAGTACCGAGGCATCAGGCAAAGGTTTCCATATCAGTGCAACGAGACCGAGACCAGCCGGACGACAGGGCGGAGGTCACCATGGAGCCCAAGACGGCATCACCACCAGAGCCTTTTGCAGGCGAAGACCACTTTTGTCAGGATAAGCTGTACTAGCTGTCCCCTTTCAAATTGGCCGTTGTTGGCTCCCTTCCCGCTCAATATTTGGGGAGAGGACCACGGCCTATATAAGTAGAACCAGCCACCACAGTAGGAGAGATCATCTTGGACTGGACCCACTCCATCCTTGCACCCACTAGTTGGTAGGGCACAAGAACACCTCAACCTCAGGAGGCTGTTCTTCCCCTTGTACTGTTCATCATCAGCCCAAGAGGCAATCCACCACCACCACACTGGAGTAGGGTATTACACCACAACGGTGGCCTGAACCAGTATAAATCTTGTGTCTTTGTGTTGTGAGTTCGTCGAGTTCGTCCGCGAGATCTCAGCGAGCTAGGGTGTAGATTGGTAGGAAGGAAATCTCCGCGCGCACCCCAGTGTTCGAACCTTGAGGGTTTTGCCGGAACCCGTGATCCGACATTTGGCGCGCCAGGTAGGGGTGCGCCGTACTCCTCTCCACCAGACTACGCTCCGCCGCCACCGCACTCCGCCCTCATGGCAGGCGCCCCGCCACCGGCTCCAGCGGCCGGTGCTGACGACGGGGCCAGGGGGCTCCAAGCCCTGGCCCCCGCCCTGCGGCTGGTGCGATGGCCACCCAAGTTCAGGCCGGAGATGCTGCCGTGCTATGACGCGCAGCAGACCCGTCAGCTTTCCTGCTGGCATACGAGGAGGCCGTCCACGAGGCCATGGGCGACGACAAGGTCATGGCCAACTGGCTCCCCATGGCCCTCGCTGCTGAGCCACGCGCCTGGCTGCTCAACCTCCCTGGATCCACAATGGCATCCTGGGGGGAACTCCGCGACCTCTTCACTACTCGCTACGCGGTACCGACGCTCCACGCCGTCGCGGCCCTGTTGGGCGGCTCTCAAGCACCGCCTTCAGATTGCCACGTCAAGCCGTTCCTCCGCCAGATTGGTGCCGCTTCCAAGCGCCCAGGGGCTCCGCCGGGTTGGGCTGTGCCAGAGGCCGACCTCACCTTCGGCTCAGAAGACCACCCCGACTCCACCGCCGGCTCGGGCATGCTCCCAATGCTCTGCACGCCCACAATCTGCAACGTGGCTGTTACCAAGACCCTCATCGACGGCGGTGCCGGCCTCAACTTGCTCTCCGTGGAGGCCTTCAGCCTTCTTCACGTGCCACTCGAGCGGCTCAGCCTCAGCAAGCCTTTCTCAGGAGTTGGTGGTGGCACTGCCCGCTCTCTAGGACAGATCCACCTTCCCGTCACCTTCGGCACGCGTGACAACTACCGCACCGAGCTGGTCGACTTCAACATCGCCCGCATCGGCCTCCCGTACAACGCCATTCTCGGGTACCCGGCTCTGGCCCAGTTCATGGCAGCGACTCATCCGGCCTACAACCTCATGAAGATGCCTGGGAGCAAAGGCGTCCTCACTGTCAAAGGGGACGCCAAGGAGGCCTTGGCAACGCTCAAGCTCGCCCTCAAAACCGCTGCGGCAGCGCAGCCTGCCGATGCGGGCACCTCCGAGCCCAAGGGAGCCGTACCGACCAAGAAGAAGCAGTTGTTCACACAAGACAAGGCAGAAACCAAGCAGGTGCCAGTCAACGAGGACAGGCCCTCAGGAGCCACCTTTACCATAGGTGCCAGCCTCGACCCGGGTCAAGAGGAAGCATTGGTGAAGTTCTTGCATGCAAACAAGGATATATTCGCGTGGGAGCCCAATCAGCTGGTAGGAGTCCCGAGAGAGGTGATTCAGCATCATTTAAGGGTATGCCCCAATGTACGCCCCGTGAAGCAGCGGGCGAGACGGCAATCCACTGAGAAGCAGGCCTTCATCGTCCAAGAGACCCGCAAGCTGGAGGCGGCGGGTGCCATTCGCGAGGTTCGGTATCCCGAATGGCTGGCGAACCCCATCGTAGTGCCGAAGAAACGCGGGAAGGAACGGATGTGCGTCGACTTCACCAACCTTAATAAAGCCTGCCCCCAAGATCCGTTCCTGCTCCCACGCATCGATCAGATCGTCGACTCCACCGCTGAGTGCGACCTGCTGTGCTTCCTGGATGCGTTCTCAGGGTATCACCAGATCAAGATGGCGGTAGAAGATGTGGAGAAGACAGCCTTCCTGACCCCGTGTGGGGTGTACTGCTACACCTGCATGCCCTTTGGGCTGCGGAACGTGGGCGCAACCTTTCAGCGACTGATGCACATCGCCCTGGGGCGGCAGCTTGGGAGAAACACAGAGGCCTACGTCGACGACATTGTGGTGAAGTCTCGGGAGGCAAGGACCTTGATTCAAGACCTGGAGGAGACCTTCGCGAGCCTGCACCAAGTGAACTTGCGGCTTAACCCGGAGAAGTGCGTGTTCGGCGTCCCTTCCGGCAAGCTGCTGGGCTTCCTGTGTCCCACAGAGGGATCGAGGCAAATCCAGAGAAGATCAAGGCCATCGAGGACATGAGGCCGCGCGGACCCTTAAGGAGATGCAGAAGCTGGCTGGTCGGGTAACTGCGTTGGGATGCTTCATCTCCAAGCTAGGGGAGCGCGCCCTACCCTTCTTCAAGCTGATGATGAAGAAGGGCCAATTCGAGTGGACCCAGGAGGCCGACCAAGCTTTTCAAGACCTCAAGAGATACCTGACTAGCCCTCCGGTGATGGTAGCGACGCGACCCCTCGAGCCCCTAGTACTCTACCTCGCCGCTACCCCGTACTCCGCCAGCGCAGCCCTGGTGGTGGTTCGGGAGGAGCGCCAAGCCAAGGGCATGCTGCGCCGGGCTACAGCTGAAGCAATGCAAGGTCAGGAAGGCGCCGCAAGAGCCGTGGCAGTGCCGACAGAAGACCAAGCTCAGCAGGACACCGCCGCCAAAATTCCCGCAAACAATCAGGTCTCAGGAGTCCAGTCACCTCAGGAGACGTCCCAACTTCCACAAGACACGACCCCAGACACCGCGCCAGCCCTCGTCGAACACCCGGTGTATTTCGTCAGCACCGTGTTGCGAGTTGCGAGGGCGCGATATCCCATGCCTCAGAAGCTCCTGCTCGCACTCTTGGTGGCCTCGCGCAAGCTGCGGCACTACTTCCAGGGGCACCCCATCAAGGTTGTCTCAGCCTACCCACTGGAGAGGGTGCTCAGGAGCCCCAATTCTGCTGGAAGGGTCGCTGAGTGGAACATCGAGCTGCAAGCGTTCCAGTTAGAGTTCAGCACTACCAGGGTCATCAAGGGAGCCGCGCTCGCTGATTTTGTGGCGGAATGGACGGACGTCCCGACACTTGAAGTAGGCGAGGACCGGTCCACCTCACCAAGAAGTGAGGCACCAGACGGTTGGGTCATGTACTTCGATGGCGCCTTTGCGCATCAGGGCGCAGGGGCTGGAGCAGTACTCATCTCGCCCACTCAGGATAAGCTCTACTACGCCGTGCAGCTCTGCTTTCAGCAGGGCGAGAAGGTCTCCAACAACATCACGGAATACGAAGGCCTCATAGCTGGCCTGAAGGCCACGGCAGCTCTGGGGGTGAAGCGCCTTACCATTACAGGCGACTCGCGGCTCCTCGTCAACTTCTCCAACAAGGTATACGAGCCAAAGGACGAGCATATGGAGGCATACCTCGCGGAGGTGCGCAAGATGGAGAAGCAGTTCTTGGGTCTGGAGCTGCAGCACGTACCGCGGGGCACCAACAAGGAAGCCGACGACATCGCCAAGAGAGCATCCAAGCGGCAGCCACAAGAGCACCGTGTCTTTGAGGAACGGCTCTTCAAGCCATCGACGACACCACCACTTTCAAGCACAGCTTAGCCTCGGGAGGAGCTCCCACAGCCTCCTGCCACAGGAGCCCCGGCCTGTGGCCCGACCTCAGGAGCTCGCCTGCTCTTGGCGCTCGAGCCTCAGGAGGGATGCTGGACCAAGGAATTCAAGGAATATCTGATGCAAGGGGCGCTACCGGAGAAGGAGGAGGATGCAGAGCGTGTGGTTTGGCAAGCCATGGCGTACTGCATCCAGGACGGTGAGTTGTACAGGAAGCGGCCAAATGACGTTTCCCTGCGCTGAATTTCCAGGGACCAGGGGAAGGAGCTGCTAACTGACATACACGGTGGGGACTGCGGGCACCACTCGTCATCACGGACCCTCGTCGGCAAAGTGTTCCGCAGTGGGTTCTACTGGCCCACTGCGCTCAACGACGCAGCTGAGCTGGTGCAGTCCTGTGAAGCCTGCCAGTTCCACGCCAAGTAGATTCATCAGCCGGCTCAGGGCCTCCAGACCATTCCGCTCACGTGGCCGTTCGCGGTCTGGGGGCTGGACATCTTGGGCCTGTTCCCTCGAGCGCCTGGGGGCTACCGCTACCTCTACGTCGCCATCGACAAGTTCACCAAGTGGGCGGAAGTGGAAACCATCCGTACCATCCCAACTGGCTCTGCTGTCAAGTTCATCAAGGGCCTCGTGAGCCGCTTCGGGGTCCCCAACCGCATCATCACAGATAACGGCTCACAGTTCACTAGTAACCTCTTCAAACCTACTATGCTAACCTTGGAACGCAGATTTTCTACGCTTCGGTGGCGCACCCCAGGAGCAATGGTCAGACCGAACGCGCCAACGCAGAGGTCTTGAGGGGCCTCAAGACCAGGACCTTCAAGAAGAAGCTCGAGGCTTGTGGCAGGGGCTGGCACGACGAGCTCCAGTCCGTGCTGTGGTCCATCCGCACCACCACCACCAAGCCAACGGGCGAGACCCCATTCTTCCTTGTCTACGGAGCTGAAGCGGTCCTTCCTCACGAGGTCAAGCATCGCTCCGCACGGGTCCTGGCATTCGATGAAACGCAGCAGGACGCCACGCGGGGGATGGACCTCGTGCTGGGGGAGGAACATCGCCGCGAAGCCGCACTGAGGGCGGCAAGGTACCAGCAAGCGTTGCGGCGATACCACTACCGCAACATCCGCTCCAGGACGCTCGAGGCAGGCGACCTTGTCCCGAGGCGGGTCCTCTCCAGGGAAGGGTGGCACAAGTTTTCACCCATGTGGGAGGGCCCGTTCAGGGTCGTCCATGTCTCCAGGCCTGGCACCGCGCGCCTGGAGACGCATGACGGGATACCCATCCAGAACGCCTGGAACATCCAGCACCTCCGGAAGTTCTACCCATGAAGCAAGGCCCAGAGCCTGTGAAGAAAGGCCCAGAGCCTATGAAGAAGGCTCGGTGCCTATGAAGAATCGCCGCCCGTGCCACTCCCACGTAATAATGAGTGGGGTTGTACACGCCCCGGAGTCTCAGGAGCGCCGGCCTCAGGCCCTGGGGCTCCCTCCCACGCCTAATGGCAGCACTTAGCTCCGTGCTGGTGAGAAGACTTGAAGACTATATTAGGTGTCGGACGCGGCTTTTCATTTGCTTTCCGTAGTTGGCTCGCTTTTCCTTAATCAAAAATTTCTTCTGGTGTTCCTTGCTGATTCGATTCCCTCGCCTCTTACCGCATTTTCCGGCTCTGGTTCGCTCGTGTTCTCTCTCTCTCTCGCATACCTCGCGACGGGGGCTACATAGGCAGGTGCCCTCGCGAGCATTTTTCTTCTCTGCCTTCTCGCAAGCCACCCTCGTTCGAGCCCGAAAGCTGGCGCATCTCTCCTAATCCGTGCCCCTCGGGTACCGCGATACAAAGTGCCGAGTCAAGGCTTGGGTGGACAACAAATCACCTGGCAGACCCCCTAACAAATTTTTTGCAGTTCCTGAGCAATCGCAGACCACTAGGTCAAGATGGACACGAGGAAATAAACACCTCGTAAGGAGGAGGGCGCCACGAATGCACCAGGCTAAGTTATCTTTGCGCAAAATAGCCACACAGCACTGAAGCAACAAGCGTAGCATAATGGTTAGTAAGTTATGGTTCGATACACGCCCCTCCGGGCCCATGATGGTTTCATTTCGATGCAGGAAGGAAAAGGGCAACATGACAAAAGTGGTGCTCGCCCCTGCAGCAGCCGACGGGGGCAGGGCCTTGGCGACGTCCCGGATCTAGTCGGACCTCTCCTCGCACTTCACTGATGCGCGGCGACGAGACGACCCGCTACCACCTTCGAAGCGGGCGCGGCGGCCTGGCGGCTGATTAAGGCCGCTGCTGCTGGAACTGTTGCCAAGGGAGGAGCCACCATAGCCAGACGAGGCGCGGCCGGCGGGTTTGTCCTCCTCCCCGTCCCGGCCAAGCACCTCCTCGCCATCATTCACCTCGGGGCAGCATTCGTCGCGGCGACCGTCTTCCCCGAACACCCTCACGTAGAGGGTCGCGTCGCCGTCGAACTTGAAGTGGAGGGTGCACCGCCTGCCCAGGCCGTGCGCGCGGGCGAACGTCTGCCAACCGCGGGCCAGAGCTATGTTGCCCGCAACGGAGACCTCGACCGCGACCGAAGAAGCTCGGCTGCAGCAACCGTCTGCCTGCAGCCAGAGCCCGACTGGACCGGAGGCCGGCAGCTCGTCAGCAAAGAAGAGGGGGAACTCGAGCCAGCTGCCGGCCGGATCCTCCGACCAGACAACGAACTCCAAAAGCACCTCTGATGCATGCAACCGCGGTCGGGGAGGCCGTGCAACCACAGCGCGTCTCCTTTCGTCGACAGGACTGCCGCGACCAGAGCAACTCCTGCCACGCGCTGCGGCGCCACTCCAAGAGCCGGGGGCCACGGTGGGGGTCGCGACATGCTTGTGGGGATGGCCACGTCCTCGCTTGGGCGCCAGGGAGCCGGGTCCCTTCCGAGGGGCCTTGCCCTTCTCCGCGGCAGAGAACCTTTTCAATGGCGCCATTGTCGCTAGCGGTGGAGCAAGGAGGAAGAAGTAAGTGAACCAAGAAGAGATGGGTGACGGGGGCTCTGCCCCCCCCCCTCACCATTTATAGCGGAAGAAGGCCAACCGGCGCCTCCCACGATCACAGGTAATAATGATTCCCCTTGCATGTCGCAGGGACTTGTCAAATCAAGCAGTTGCTGAGGCGGCATGGGGAAGTGGAGACTCCCACGTCCAATCAACCGCCACGCGTCGACCAAGGCCGCAGGCTTTTGGGGCCCGAGGCGCTCCGTGCTTGACCTTTGGCTTCGCCGCGAGGCCAAGCCCGAGCGCACCTTGGGCCCGGGGGATACTGTCGGCGTTCTGGGAACGGGGGTCCCCAGACTTGCCTGCCTGCGGCCCACGGCGTGGCTGTGCCAGCGGGCCTGTACGGCCCATCTTCATCAACAAGGCATCCAAGACCCTCGCGAGGGGCCAAGCCTCGCGAGGCGGACGATGCAAGACCTCCTCAGGGGCGGCCTCACCAGGCTGCCTCGCGAGGAGCGGAGATATCAAGGCAGGGCAAACCTCGCGAGGCTCCCGTGACGTGAGCCATGACGATCAAGATCAGGCGGGCGCCAGCATGCGCAGCGTCCTTGTTTCCTCTTTGGTGCTAAGGAGGCCAGCGCAGGCGCGGAGTACCGAGGCATGAGGCAAAGGTTTCCATATCAGTGCAACGAGACCGAGACCAGCCGGACGACAGGACGGAGGTCACCATGGAGCCCAAGACGGCATCACCACCAGAGCCTTTTGCAGGCGAAGACCGCTTTTGTCAAGATAAGCTGTACTAGCTGTCCCCTTTCAAATTGGCCGTTGTTGGCTCCCTTCCCGCTCAATATTTGGGGAGAGGACAAGGGCCTATATAAGTAGAACCAGCCACCATAGTAGGAGAGATCATCTTGGACTGGATCCACTCCATCCTTGCACCCACTAGTTGGTACAGCACAAGAACACCTCAACCTCGGGAGGCTGTTCTTCCCCTTGTACTGTTCATCATCAGCCCAAGAGGCAATCCACCACCACCATAATGGAGTAGGGTATTACACCACAATGGTGGCCCAAACCAGTATAAATCTTGCGTCTTTGTGTTGTGAGTTCGTCGAGTTCGTCCGCGAGATCTTAGCAAGCTAGGGCGTAGATCGGTAGGGAGGAAATCTCCGCGCGCACCCCAGTGTTCGAACCTTGAGGGTTTTGCCAGAACCCGTGATCCGACACCTCCCACCTCTCCTTCTGAGCGCCCTCCGGATATGTCCCCTTCTCCTGGATCCTTGGGATCCAGGCGACACAACCGGAAATGGCGCCTCCCTTTTGGATGCAGGGATAGAAGTAGTGGCGGAAGAGCACCGTACTAGGATGCACTCCGGCGAAGCCCTCGTAGAGATGGGCAAAAAGGGCCATGCACGCCACAGAATTTGGAGTGAAGTCCAGAAGGCGGAAGCCATAGGTGTGCATGATGTCATTGAAGAAATCGGAGAAAGGGGGGCAGAGCCCGCAGGAAAAGTAATCAACGAAGAAGGGGTACCGATTCGGGCCGGCCTCGGCAAAACCGGCGGGGATAATGCGCATGGCAGGGTGCCCCTTCGTCTTGCACCCCCACAGGGGCTTGAAGTTGTCCCGGAGGTGGACCGCATCGATCGTCGAAGGATAGTAGGCAAGTTGCGTCTGCCGCGCCGCCAACTCGCTCTCCGGCGCCTCCTTCCCCCCGGCGTCCTTGGTCGTTCCCTTTGCTGGTTTTGGGTGCCATGGTGGCTGAGGGAGGCGAGAGATGAGGGACAACAAAGGCGCGGTGGCGGCGAGCGAAAGCAAGAGCCTGAGAAGGAAGAAGGGAGGGACGGCTGTTCCGAGATTTGAGAAGGCACAGAGGGAAAATGGGCGACGCGCCTGCGGTTTCTCCTTTTTTATGGGGAAGGCGCGGGCCGCTTCGTTAGCATTTACTGCGATGTGATGCATGAGGGCAGCAACCGCCCCACGCACGACACCCACGTCACGCATTCAACACGGGTCGTGGGGAAACGCGACGGGCGAGGGAATTACCACAGTAAAACTCCGCCCCGCGTGCCTGCGCATCGTTCTGGGCCCAGCCCAATAACGCGTTGCGCTTATGTGTGGCCCAGGCCCGTGTGCTCCTGTCGGGGTACAAAAGTAGGGGCTCTCCTTTTTACCCCCTTACTTGTGCACGGGCAGTCAGAGCTGCACCTGCGGCCACACCTAGCAGGGCAAAGGGAGGAAGCAGAAGCACAAGAATACTAGAGCAGCGCTCCAGCCAGGGGCACAGAAGACGGGCAAAGCAACGCCAAGAGACACAAAGAGCAAAAGGGCGAAGTGGACTCCCCCGGCAAAGACCCTTGCCGGGGCAACTTGCCCAATGCCAGCGAAGCGCGCCACCCTTGAGCCCAAGGGTTCCAACACCATCAACCACATTGGAACCAAGGCTCGGGAGGCACCTCCATGGTGGCATGCAGATCTTTGTGAAGATAGTAAGCACACAAGGTCAGATGAGGACCAGAAGACGACGATCCTCGACAAGATCCTTGCCGAGGAAATCCACGAGACCCCCGGCGAGATCCTTGCCGGGGACGACCGCGATGCCACAGCAAGACCCTTGCTGGTGTTGCCGGGGACACCTGTGGGGCCACAACCAGACCCACGTCTGCCAAGACTCCACTGCCGTTCCCATACAGCTGTCAGCCCAACCAGTTGGGCAGGCACTTGCGTGGCAACGTGCGGCCTCCAGGCCAACTCAGCAAGCACCTGCGTGGTGGCATGCAGATCTTCGTGAAGACCCTACCACCACGCCATCTCAGCAGCCTGCCAGCCTACGTGGCGCTGCATGCCTCGTTGGCCTGGACGCGTGTCGGAGCGAGGCGGAGCGGCGACGGACGAGACGGGCCTCGTTGCCGTCCCCAATAAAGCAACGGGACACCTAAGGGGCACATTTAATGCGCCTTGTCCCGTAATGACAGGTGATAAGCTTGTACATTGTATACCTTTCCACCTCCTGTGTGCCACTGTGGCGACCCCTTTTTGACTATAAAAGGAGGCCCGAGGCGTACTGGAGAAGGATTCGGATCTTTTGGACTACACATGCACCACAACTAGTTCAAGAGCTCAAGAACACTCAAATATACACCAAAGCAGGACCAGGGTATTACGCATCCTCGCGGCCCGAACCTAGGTAAACGATCTTTGTGCTGACTACCAGACCCACTCTTTGCACAACCCCGCGCCCGCCAACCGTAGAAGGGATCCTAGTGATTCCATAGGTGTCATTTTCCACCGACACCATGGTCACTACAGCAGGTAGCAGGACCATGGTTACAACGGCCCGTGTGTTGCCATGGTTATTGTGGCCTAGTTATAAAAATAGGTTATTATGGCCACTAGAAAAACGCGGAAAAAGAACTGCAGTGACTACAAGCAAACAACTAATCAAGACAATAAGGAAATAAATAAGCAAGCAACTAACGCCAGGCTATTACGGCTATTACACATATTACATCCACTGGGCATCAAAGTTCGCCACCAATGCAAATATAGGGAACAAAGCAGCATATTACACACACTGGCCGTCTAAATTGGCCAACAGTGCAAATAAACGCGGTAGCAAAACAAGTCCATAACTGAAACAACTTCAGAAGAGTTCAAGAAACGTTATCCTGGGTATCCACCATGCTGGAAATAAGCTTAGCCAACTTATTAGCTTTCTCCTATTTGGCACTAAAATACTCCAACGCTTGCTATTGCACCAGAAAGTATGCATCTGAATGCTCCAGGGACTTCCGCGGTCCTTCGGCTTCTTGTCGCAGCATAGTTGATCAATGTCTTTCAGCTTGTAGTTGAGACTCAATAAACCGAATTGATTCAGATAGTGAGTTCGAATAGCTTGTGGCATCGGTAGTGGCCAGTAACTCGAACACTACACCAAGACAGGACTTAGGGGTTGTCTCACTGTCTTCAAGATAGTTTTCCTTAGTTGTTTTATTAGCTTTGTTGGAGACCAACAAGGATGTCTCACTATCCTGAACCTTATCTGCATTACTTCCTTTACCATTGCTTAATAAGGCACTCTTCCCCAATATTCTGTCAGCATTGTAAAAGAAGAAACAAGCAGACACATAATAGGTTTAGCATGTAGTATATGAAACTCATTTCGGCGAACCAGTTCATTAGTAAGGTGGACAGGATTAAACAACCAAGTCTTCTATTATGAAGTAGTACATAATAAAAGCATCAAACAAACATATATCTATGTCATATGGTCACTGCATTGTCTTGCCAAATCAAAATACAGACACGGTTCAAATCATATCAGTTCAAGACAAAGTAGCATTGAAAGAATACAAAGCGTGGGAAACTACACGACACAACAAGATTTCAGATGGGTACCACAGATCTACATGTACAACCACACTATTGGCTCTGTTGTGGTGCTAGTAATGTGCATGAGATGAGAAGTCAACTGTATACGCAATTGAAATTGAAATCAACAACTATTTATAAGAGCAAACCTGTTAAAGAAACATGCTTATACATACATGTTGTGCCATTGGAGTTTCGATTGGATCCTTCAATTTGAAAATAATTTTGTATGAGTAAATACAGTGATACAAGAGCAAAGCAGTATGCACAATAGCAATGGAATCTTAAATGAGTACAGTTGTTCTTCGGGTTTAAGCACTTGTTCTACACGAACAGAGTACAATAAGACGTAGGCATATAGTACTTCAAAATAAAAAATGAGCTCATAGACCTTACCACATTCTTGGTTCGGGACCAGTATAGAACAAGGCGTTCCTAATCATCGTCCTGTAAATGTGTGTCAGGAGAACGTAAGGGAATTTGATGAGTTTCTTTGCCAGTGAAGTACGTTTTCTTCAGGTAATTCCAATACTGCCACCAAGCATTCTGGAAGATAGTAGATGTATTAGCACAGGTTACCTCATCCTGAGTTTCCAAATTGGTCCTTCTCTATAGAGAAAAATGGGATATTTTGATGTATTATAACCATCATGGAGGTAGAATGTATGGGAGAAAGCAAAGTAATTGCCATAAATAACATTACTTACATATAACTCCTGGACAAACACCTGCAACTAGCATTTTCCTTCATCTTCCATATAATATTTCCATGATGGGAAGATACGCACATAGGATTTAACAATATCAAATGCGATAGATGCTAAACTACGAATGGCTGGTTGTGCTTCCTCCACAGGAAAGGTGTACTAACTGGTGGAGTTGGGGTTCGCCGTAGTAGTACTGGTGCTTTGGGCACTGGAGCTGCCCTACTAACTGCTCTTGTTTGGGAGCTCTGTGGTGGAGATGGTGCTGTGTCAACAGGAACTGGGTTACTATCTGCTGGGGTTGGGGTTAGATTGGGTGAAATCGGTTCTCTGGCCATCGCAGTAGGGGTACAATCTGCGAGAGTCTGGGTTATGTGTGGTAGGACTGGTTCTTGTGCATGTACAACCAGGTGCTATCTCCACAAAGAGGTAGCACTGTTTTATTTGAAGACCGTGTTTTTACTCCGCTAGATACTACCATCACCCGCTCCAATTCAAATGGCTGATAAACAGGAAACATAGTTGAATGTACAGACCTTGTATGAGAGACAGATGCAATAAATAGTGTGGAAAAAAGAGGGCATGAAATAGTTGACATGTATATTGTTTAGCTAAAAAGAATAGCATGACATAATTTCACATATATGATGTCTATCTAAATTGGATAGCATAGCATGACACAATTCAAAGATATGATGACTAACTAAACAGGATGGCATGAGATAATTATATGATGTCTTTAGTAAACATGTTCGCATGACGTAATTCACATACATGTTAATTATTTAAGTAATCAGGATCGCATGATATAATTCACATATGTGATTTATATCCTAAGCAGAGGGCATTCACATATATGATGTTTGAACTAGGAACATGGTGTTGATTATTGTGTATATGATGTCTAAACTATGCAATGCAAGACATCATATGTATGATATGAGCAGTATAACCGTGCCAAGTTAGAGCATACACCTCGGTGGGGGAATAGGACTGGTCATCTGTCTCTGAATCCATCTCTGAGGAGTGATACGTCTCCAACGTATCTATAATTTTTTATTCTTCCATGCTATTATATTATCCATCTAGGATGTTTTATATGCATTTATATGCTATTTCATATGATTTTTGGGACTAACCTATTAACCTAGAACCCAGTGCCAGTTTCTGTTTTTTCCTTGTTTTTGAGTATCGCAGAAAAGGAAACCAAACGGAGTCCAATTGACCTGAAAATTCACGGAGCTTATTTTTGGACCAGAAGAAGCCCACGGAGTATCGGAGATGGGCCAGAAGAGTCCCGAGGCACCCATGAGGGTGGGGGCGCGCCCCCTACCTCATGGCCACCTCAGAGACCCCCCTGACTTGTTCCCGATGCCAAAACCTCTTATATATACAGAAACCCCCAGAACATATCCTAGATCGGGAGTTCCGCCGTCGCAAGCCTCTGTAGCCACCAAAAACCAATCGGGACCCTGTTCCGGGACCCTGCCAGAGGGGGGATCCCTCACCGGTGGCCATCTTCATCATCCCAATGCTCTCCATGACGAGGAGGGAGTAGTTCACCCTCGGGGCTGAGGGTATGTACCAGTAGCTATGTGTTTGATCTCTCTCTCTGGTGTTCTTGATTTGGCACGATCTTGATGTATCGCGAGCTTTGCTATTATAGTTGGATCTTATGATGTTTCTCCCCCTCTACTCTCTCGTAATGGATTGAGTTTTCCCTTTGAAGTTATCTTATCAGATTGAGTCTTTAAGGATTTGAGAACACTTGATGTATGTCTTGCATGTGCTTATCTGTGGTGACAATGTGATATTCACGTGATTCACTTGATGTATGTTTTGGTGACCAACTTGCGAGTTCCGTGACCTTGTGAACTTATGCATAGGGGTTGGCACATGTTTTCGTCTTGACTCTCCGGTAGAAACTTTGGGGCACTCTTTGAAGTTCTTTGTGTTGGTTGAATAGATGAATCTGAGATTGTGTGATGCATATCGTATAATCATACCCACGGATACTTGAGGTGACATTGGAGTATCTAGGAGACATTAGGGTTGTGACGCCCCCGATTTGACCGTACACTAATCATGCACGCAAATGTGTACGATCAAGATCAGGGACTCACGGGAAGATATCACAACACAACTCTACAACATAAATAAGTCATACAAGCATCATAATACAAGCCAGGGGCCTCGAGGGCTCGAATACAAGTGCTCGATCATAGACGAGTCAGCGGAAGCAACAATATCTGAGTACAGACATAAGTTAAACAAGTTTGCCTTAAGAAGGCTAGCACAAAAGTAGCAACCATCGAAAAGGCAAGGCCTCCTGCCTGGGACCTCCTAACTACTCCTCGAAGCCGAACTCCACGTAGAATCATCCTCGGGATCTCTAGCTCCTGGACTCTAGCATCTGGTTGCGGCAACCAGGTAGAAAGGAAAGGGGGAAAAGAGGAAGGAAAGCAACCGTGAGTACTCATCCAAAGTACTCGCAAGCAAGGAGCTACACTACATATGCATGGGTATATGTGTAAAGGGGCATATCAGTGGACTGAACTGCAGAATGCCAGAATAAGAGGGGGATAGCTAGTCCTGTCGAAGACTACGCTTCTGGCCATCTCCATCTTGCAGCATGTAGAAGAGAGTAGATTGAAGTCCTCCAAGTAGCATCGCATAGCATAATCCTACCCGGCGATCCCCTCCTCGTCACCCTGTTAGAGAGCGATCACCGGGTTATATCTGGCACTTGGAAGGGTGTGTTTTATTAAGTATCTAGTTCTAGTTGTCATAAGGTCAAGGTACAACTCCGGGTCGTCCTTTTACCGAGGGACACGGCTATTCGAATAGATAAACTTCCCTGCAGGGGTGCACCACATAACCCAACACGCTCGATCTCATTTGGCCGGACACACTTTTCTGGGTCATGCCCGGCCTCGTAAGATCAACGCGTCGCAGCCCCACCTAGGCTCAATAGAGAGGTCAGCACGCCGGTCTAACCCTATGCGCGCAGTGGTCTGGGCCCATCGCCCTATGCACACCTGCACGTTGCGAGGGCGGCCGGAAGCAGACCTAGCCTAGCAGGCGTTCCAGTCCAATCCGGCGCGCGCCGCTCCGTCGCTGACGTCAAGAAGAACTTCGGCTGATACCACGACGCCGGGATACCCATAACTACTCCCGCGTAGATGGTTAGTGCGTATAGACCAAATGGCCAGACTCAGATCAAATACCCAGAACTCGTTAAGCGAGTTAAGTATCCGCGAACGCCGACCAGGGCCAGGCCCACCTCTCTCCTGGGTGGTCTCAACCTGCCCTGTCGCTCCGCCTCAAAGTAACAGTCGGGGGCCGTCGGGAACCCAGGCCCACCTCTACCGGGATGGAGCCACCTATCCTTTCAACCCCCTCATCAGAATCACTTGCGGGTACTCAACGAGCCGACCCGACTTTAGTCACCACATGTGTCATGTATATAGTATATAAGTATATACCCGTGATCACCGCCCAAGTGATCACGGCCCGATAGTATAGCACAGCAGACGGACAAGAATGTAGGGCCACTGATGGAAAACTAGCATCCTATACTAAACAGTAGGATAGCAGGTAAGGGAAACAACTGTAGCAACAATGACAGGCTATGCAACAGAATGGGATTAACCGAAAGCAGTAACATGCTACACTACCCTAATGCAAGCAGTAGAGAGTAGAGTAGGCGATATCTGGTGATCAAAGGGGGGGCTTGCCTGGTTGCTCTGGCAAGTAGGGGTCGTCAACTCCGTAGTCGAACTGGGGGTCGCCGGTAGTCTCGGGGTCTACCGGAAAGAAGTAACGGAGGGGGAACACAATAAATAACAGAGCAATCAAAACAACACAAAGCGTAACATGACAATACACGGTGCTAGGTGTGCCCTAACGCGGTAGTAGGTGATATAGGCAAAGGGGGGAAACATCCGGGAAAGTATTCCCGCTGTTTCGCGTTTTCGGACAGACGAACCGGAGGGGGAAAGTTGCGAGTTCGATAGGTTAGGGAGGTGTGGTGGACGAACGGACTGCGTATCCGGATTCGTCTCGTCGTTCTGAGCAACTTTCATGTAGAAAGTATTTTCATCTGAGCTACGGTTTAAAAGGTATGATTTTCTAAAGATTTACTAATTTCTGGAATTTAATTAATCATTTAATTTAATTCGAAATTGGATTTATGACATCAGCATGATGTCATGCTGTCATCAGCAGTCAACAGGGGTTGACTAAGTCAAACTGACATGTGGGTCCAATGGGACCCACCTGTCATTCTCTGTTTAGGTTAATTAGGGTTTATCTAATTAATTACTGTTTAATTAAATTAACTAACTAATTAGATTAATTTAAACAGGATTAATTAACTTAATTAATTTAGTTAATTAAATAATTAAATTTATTTTTATTTTATTTTATTTATTTATTTTTATTAATTAATTTATTTTTTATTTTTTTTGCGTTCCAAGGGCGTGGGCCCCATCTGTCATTGACACAGGGGGGAGGACCCACTGGTCAGTGGTACAGGGGCCCGGCGGAGCGGGCGTAACGGGTGGCGGGGCGGGACGAACCCGCCAGGGCTCGCGAGCACACGCCCGAGGCGTGGCCGCGGCCAAGGCGCGCCGCCGGCGAGCAAGGTGCGGAGGGGCGGGGCCTGCGGCGGCCGAAGGCGGGAGGCGGGGGTGCGGGGCGAACGGACGGCGTGCGAGGCCACCGCGGGCGGGCGGCTGTGGGCGCACGCGACGGCACGCCGGGCGAGGCGAGGCCGCGGTGAACGCGGTCGGTGCGCGTACAGGCGATGGTCAGGGGCGTGCGAGCGCGTACAGGGACGAGGGGAGAGAAGAGGCCGGGGGCCTCACCGGCGTTCGTGGGGTCTGGGCAGCGGGCTTGGAGAGGGGTACGAGGAAGGGGCGGCGTTCGGGTCGCCGGCGACGAGTGCGGCGGGGTGACGGGGTCGAGGGCGCGGCGCCGGAACGGCGGCCTCGGCTCGGGACGACGAGGAGGTGAGGAGGCGAGGGGCTTCAGCGAGGTGGTGGTGGCGACGGGCGACGCGGTCGTCGCGGCGACGGGGGCGATTCGGGGGCGAGGTGAGGCAGCGGCGGCGAGGTCGAGCCTGGGGGCGAGGTGAGGCAGCGGCGGCGGGGTCGAGCCCTCCCCGATCCAGATCGAGGGGAGAGGGGAGTGAACGTGGGGGAGGGCGAGTGGGGAGTGGGGAGTGGGTGCGGGGGCTAGGGTTTCGGGTGTGGTGTGCTTAGGTGTAGGGCAGGGGTGGGCCGGCCTGGTGGGCGGCCTGGCTAGCAGCTGGGCCGGTTGGCCCAGTGGGGGGGGTTCTATTCTTCTACATTTTTATTTATTTATTTTCCTTTTAGTAGTTTTCTATTTTGTTTTCTATTTATCTTAGTTTTATAAATTAGGAAAATAGTTTCTAAATTAGTGTTATGGTTTAACCCACTGCCACAAAAAGTTTCACTCCTAACTAAAATAGTTTGATATTTTATAAATGGTAAAAGGCATTTAATTAACCGTTATAGTTGCTGTTTTAATTACTTTAGAGCCTTTAAACATTTTATCAAAGCTTGGTCTCTCCACCATAATTGCTTACGATTTATTTGAAACAACCCGAACATTTTAGTTTTAATTTTTGAAAACTTTTGTTGTTTGCCATATTTTGAATTTGAATTTTGATCCGGTTTTGAACTAACGCGAGATTAACAACAGTAACCGAGGTGACGTGGCACCATTAGCAGAGGTTTACTGTAGCTTGATTATCCGGGCGTCACAAGGGTTTTGGTTGATTTGTGTCTTAAGGTGTTATTCTAGTACGAACTCTATGATAGATCGAACGGAAAGACTAGCTTCGTGTTATTTTACTACGGACTCTTGAATAGATCGATCAGAAAGGATAACTTTGAGATGGTTTCATACCCTACCATAATCTCTTCGTTTGTTCTCCGCTATTAGTGACTTTGGAGTGACTCTTTGTTGCATGTTGAGGGATTGTTATATGATCTAATTATGTTATCCTTGTTGAGAGAACTTGCACTAGTGAAAGTATGAACCCTAGGCCTTGTTTCCTAGCATTGCAATACCATTTACGCTCACTTTTATCATTAGTTACCTTGCTGTTTTTATATTTTTCAGATTACAAAAACCTATATCTACCATCCATAGTGCACTTGTATCACCATCTCTTTGCCGAACTAGTGCACCTATACAATTTACCATTGTATTGGGTGTGTTGGGGACACAAGAGACACTTTGTTATTTGGTTGCGGGGTTGCTTGAGAGAGACTATCTTCATCCTACGCCTCCCACGGATTGATAAACCTTAGGTCATCCACTTGAGGAAAATTTGCTACTGTCCTACAAACCTTTGCACTTGGAGGCCCAACAACGTCTACAAGAAGAAGGTTGTGTAGTAGACATCAAGCAGTTTCTGGCACCGTTGCCGGGGAGGTTAGTGCTTGAAGGTATATCTTTAGATCTTGCAATCGAATCTTTTAGTTTCTTGTTTTATCACTAGTTTACTTTATAAAAGAAAACTACAAAAAATGGAATTGAGGGTGCCTCATATGCTTCATATTTTTAATATCTTTCATGAAAATAAGGATTCCGATAATTGTGCCAAAGTGTTAGAACAAGAATGCATTAAAATGTTTGGCACTAAATCTTTGAATGATGAGCATGATTGCAATGTTGTTAGTACAAACTCTTTGAATATCCATAGTACTAATGATGATTGCACTAGTCATGATGAAAATATCTCATATACGCATGTCAATTTTTATGGAGTGCATAGAGTTTGCAAGTACACACCAAATAGGGAAGATGGATTTTGCAAGAGGCATAAGTATTTAGAAACTAAATGTTTGCAAGGAAGGCTAGATGTTTGTGATGAAAATTTAAAATTTCTTTGCCATCCTTGTGAACTTTGCAATGAACGTGATCATTTAAATCTCCAATGCAAATTGTTTCATGATCGAATCGTGTCCAAAAATTGTGATGACTTGATTTCCCTTGTACATCATAATGAACTTAGTTTGCTTGTGGGTTATGAAGAAATGAAACGTATAACGAAGGATCTTCCAGAATTTGTCCTTGATAAAGTTCTTGATTTTGGTCTAGAGGAAATTTATATGTATTGTGCGATGAATTGCATTGAAACTCCTTATATTGCCAATTACATAAAGACAAGAAAACAAATAGAAGATGAAGAGAATACTGATGAAAGGGAAGAAACTTCCCAATATCCTCCTATTATTTCTTATGATGAATCAGGTAACGAGGAGGAGCCTTCTATTCAACCAATCTCATTAATAAGGAGCTCCAAAAAGAGGATTAAACCCACACATGATGTGAAGAAGAAAAAGGAAAGACGGAGAAGCAAAGGTAAAAAGGTATCCCTCCCAAATGATGTTGCTCCTACTACTCATTGTGATGATGGTAATTGCTATACTCTTGGTGATATCCATACTATTAATGATGAGAGTGATTATGCTTATGATATGAAAAGGCCCAAGCTTGGGGATGCTATGTTTGACGAGAATGACATGTTTGAGAATTTATTTGCTACAATTAATGTTTGTCCCAAGCTTGGGGATGCTATGTTTTATGAAGATGATATTTTTAACCTCCCAAGTTTTGGTATGCAAATTTATTATGATGATAGCATGCCTCCTATTTATGATGATTATATTGATGAAAGTGGGTTTGGAAGAGTGTCAACTTTAGGAAGTAACGATCCCACTATTTTGGAGGGTGTCGAATCTTATTGTGACAATTATGAAAGTAGATTTGGAGAGGTCATGACTTTATTTAGTAATGATTCCACTATCTTGGAAGAGGTTTCAATTGATTATGATGAGAACAAAGTTGCTACTTATGATGATTATTGTGATGACACTTATGCTATAAAAAGTAGTGATGATTATATTTATAATACTTTTCATGACTATGATTACCCTTTTTTTGAACATTACTCTTTTAATATGGAAACAGTTTATAGTATTTGAGTTTCTTATGATACTCCCACTATTCTGAATAAGAAGAATTTTGCTTATGTGGAGAGTAGTAAATTTTCTATGCTTGTAGATCATGAAAAGAATGATTTATGTGATGGTTATATTGTTGAATTCATTCATGATGCTACTGAAAATTATTATGAGGGAGGAATATATGCTCATAGGAATTGCAATAATATCAAGTTTCTCTCTATGTGCTTAAAGTTTTGAAGTTATGCTTGTTTTGCCTTCCTATGCTAGTTGATTATTGTTCCCATAAGTTGTTTGATCACAAAATCCCTATGCCTAGGAAGTGGGTTAGACTAAAATTTGCTAGTCATATTCTTCATGATGCTCTTTTATGTTTCAATTCTTATCTTTTATGTGAGCATCATTGAAATCATCATGCCTAGCTAGGGGCGTTAAACGTTAGCGCTTATTGGGAGGCAACCCAATTTTATTTTTGTTCTTTTCTTTTTGCTCATGTTTAGTAATAAATAATTCATCTAGCCTCTCTTTAGATGTGTTTTTATGTTTTACTTAGTGTGTGTGCCAAGTAGAACCTTTGGGAAGACTTGGGTGAAGTCTTTATGATCTTGCTGTAAAAAACAGAAACTTTAGCGCTCACGAGATTAGCTGAATTTTTTTACTGGAGAGTGATTTTAGGTTGATTCTTTTTGAAGATGATTAATAGACAAATTCCTCAGGTCCAAAAATTTATTTCAGAATTTTTGGAGTTCCATAAGTATACGTTTGATACAGATTACTACAGACTATTCTGTTTTTGATAGATTCTGTTTTCATTGTGTTGTTTGCTTATTTTGATGAATATATGAGTAGTATTGGAGGGTATGAACCATAGAGAAGTTGGAATACAGTAGATATTACACCAATATTAATTTATAATGAGTTCACAACAGTACCTAAGTGGTGATTTATTTTCTTATACTAACGGAGCTTACGAGTTTTCTGTTGAGTTTTGTGTTGTGAAGTTTTCATGTTTTGGGTAAAGATTCGATGGACTATGGAATAAGGAGTGGCAAGAGCCTAAGCTTGGGGATGCCCAAGGCACCCCAAGGTAATATTCAAGGACGACCAAGAGCCTAAGCTTGGGGATGCCCCGGATGGCATCCCCTCTTTCGTCTTCGTTCATCGGTAACTTTACTTGGAGCTATATTTTTATTCACCACATGATATGTGTTTTGCTTGGAGCGTCATTTCATTTTATTTTGTTTTGCTTGCTGTTTGAATAAAATACCAATATCTGAAATTCTTAAATGTTAGAGAGTCCTCACATAGTTACATAATTATTCAACTACTCATTGATCTTCACTTATATCTTTTGGAGTAGTTTGTCTTTTGCTCTAGTGCTTCACTTATATCTTCTTAGAGCATGGCGGTGGTTTTATTTTGAATAAATTGTTGATCTCTCATGCTTCACTTATATTATTTTGAGAGTATTTTAGAACACCATGGTAATTTGCTTTGGTTATAAAATTAGTCCTAATATGATGGGCATCCAAGATGGGTATAATAAAAACTTCCATATAGAGTGCATTGAATACTATGAGAAGTTTGATACTTGATGATTGTTTTGAGATATGAAGATGGTAATATTAGAGTCGTGCTAGTTGAGTAATTGTGAAATTGAGAAATACTTGTGTTGAGGTTTGCAAGTCCCGTAGCATGCACGTATGGTAACCGTTGTGTGACAAATTTGAAACATGAGGTGTTCTTTGATTGTCATCCTTATGAATGGCGGTCGGGGACGAGCGATGGTCTTTTCCTACCAATCTATCCCCCTAGGAGCATGCGTGTAGTGCTTGGTTTTGATGACTTGTAGATTTTTGCAATAAGTATGTGAGTTCTTTATGACTAATGTTGAGTCCATGGATTGTACGCACTCTCACCTTTCCATCATTGCTAGCCTCTTCGGTACCGTGCATTGCCCTTTCTCACCTTGAGAGTTGGTGCAAACTTCGCCGGTGCATCAAAACCCCGTGATATGATACGCTCTATCACACATAAACTTCCTTATATCTTCCTCAAAACAGCCACCACACCTACCTATTATGGCATTTCCATAGCCATTCCGAGATATATTGCCATGCAACTTTCCACCATTCCGTTATTTATGACACACTTCATTATTGTCATATTGCCTTGCATGATCATGTAGTTGACATCGTATTTGTGGCAAAGCCACCATGCATAATTGCATACATGTCACTCTTGATTCATTGCCCATCCCGGTACACCGCCGGAGGCATTCATATGGAGTCATACTTTGTTCTAGTATCGAGATGTAATCTTTGAGTTGTAAATAAATAGAAGTGTGATGATCATCATTAATAGAGCATTGTCCCCAAAAAAGAGAAAGGCCAAAAAAGAAAAAGAAAAATAGAAAGGCCAAAGAAAAATAAATAAAAGGGACAATGCTACTATCCTTTTTCCACACTTGTGCTTCAAAGTAGCACCATGATCTTCATGATAGAGAGTCTCTTATTTTGTCACTTTCATATACTAGTGGGAATTTTTCATTATAGAACTTGGCTTGTATATTCCAACAATGGGCTTCCTCAAATGCCCTAGGTCTTCGTGACCAAGCAAGTTGGATGCACACCCACTTAGTTTCTTTTGTTGAGCGTTCATACATTTATAGCTCTAGTGCATCCGTTGCATGGCAATCCCTACTCCTCGCATTGACAACAATTCATGGGCATCTCCATAGCCCGTTGATTAGTCGCGTCGATGTGAGACTTTCTCCTTTTTTTTCTTCTCCACACAACCTCCATCATCATATTCTATTCCACCCATAGTGCTATGTCCATGGCTCACGCTCATGAATTGCGTGAAAGTTGAAAAAAGTTTGAGAATACTAAAGTATGAAACAATTGCTTGGCTTGTCATCGGGGTTGTGCATGATGAGAGCATTTTGTGTGACGAAGATGGAGCATGGCCAAACTATATGATTTTGTAGGGATGAGCTTTGTTTGGCCATGTTATTTTGATAAGACATAATTGCTTGGTTAGTATGCTTGAAGTATTATTATTTTTATGTCAATATTAAACTTTTGTCTTGAATCTTATGGATCTGAATATTCTTGCCACAATAAAGAAGAGTACATTGATAAATATGTTAGGTAGCATTCCACATCAAAAATTCTGTCTTTATCATTTACCTACTCGGGGACGAGCAAGAATTAAGCTTGGGGATGCTTGATACGTCTCCAACGTATCTATAATTTTTGATTGTTCCATGCTATTATATTATCCATCTAGGATGTTTTATATGCTATTTTATATGATTTTTGGGACTAACCTATTAACCTAGAGCCCAGTGCCAGTTTCTGTTTTTTCCTTGTTTTTGAGTATCGCAGAAAAGGAAAACCAAACGAAGTCCAATTGACCTGAAAATTCACGGAGCTTATTTTTGGACCAGAAGAAGCCCACGGAGTATCGGAGATGGGCCAGAAGAGTCCCGAGGCACCCACGAGGGTGGGGGCGCGCCCCCCTACCTCGTGGCCGCCTCGGAGACCCCCCTGACTTGTTCCCGACGCCAAAACCTCTTATATATACAGAAACCCCCAGAACATAACCTAGATCGGGAGTTCCGCCACCGCAAGCCTCTATAGCCACCAAAAACCAATCGGGAACCTGTTCCGGCACCCTGCCGGAGGGGGGATCCCTCACCGGTGGCCATCTTCATCATCCCGGCGCTCTCCATGACGAGGAGGGAGTAGTTCACCCTCGGGGCTGAGGGTATGTACCAGCAGCTATGTGTTTGATCTCTCTCTCGTGTTCTTGATTTGGCACGATCTTGATGCATCGCAAACTTTGCTATTATAGTTGGATCTTATGATGTTTCTCCCCCTCTACTTTCTTGTAATTGATTGAGTTTTCCCTTTGAAGTTATCTTATCGGATTGAGTCTTTAAGGATTTGAGAACACTTGATGTATGTCTTGCATGTGCTTATCTGTGGTGACAATGGGATATTCACGTGATCCACTTGATGTATGTTTTGGTGATCAACTTGCGAGTTTCGTGACCTTGTGAACTTATGCATAGGGGTTGGCACACGTTTTCGTCTTGACTCTCCGGTAGAAACTTTGGGGCACTCTTTGAAGTTCTTTGTGTTGGTTGAATAGATGAATCTGAGATTGTGTGATGCATATCGTATAATCATACCCACGGATACTTGAGGTGACCTTGGAGTATCTAGGTGACATTAGGGTTTTGGTTGATTTGTGTCTTAAGGTGTTATTCTAGTACGAACTCTATGATAGATCAAACAAAAAGAATAGCTTCGTGTTATTTTACTGCGGACTCTTGAATAGATCGATCAGAAAGGATAACTTTGAGGTGGTTTCGTACCCTACCATAATCTCTTCGTTTGTTCTTCGCTATTAGTGACTTTGGAGTGACTCTTTGTTGCATGTTGAGGGACTGTTATATGACCTAATTATGTTATCCTTGTTGAGAGAACTTGCACTAGTGAAATTATGAACCCTAGGCCTTGTTTCCTAGCATTGCAATACCGTTTACGCTCACTTTTATCATTAGTTACCTTGCACTTTTTATATTTTCAGATTACAAAAACCTATATCTACCATCCATATTGCACTTGTATCACCATCTCTTCGCCAAACTAGTGCACCTATACAATATGCCATTGTATTGGGTGTGTTGGGGACACAAGAGACACTTTGTTATTTGGTTGCAGGGTTGCTTGAGAGAGACTATCTTCATCCTACGCCTCCCACAGATTGATAAACCTTAGGTCATCCACTTGAGGGAAATTTGCTACTGTCCTACAAACCTCTGCACTTGGAGGCCCAACAACGTCTACAAGAAGAAGATTGTGTAGTAGACATCAAGGAGCTATCAGGACCCAGCGAGAGATCTGCTTCGATAGGTAGCACTGTCTGCTCTGAAGACCTTGTTTTCACTCCAGATTTTTCCATCACCCACTCAAATGGTTGATTCACAGGAAGAGTAGTTTAATGTACAAACATTGTTGACAAATGAAATGTAATGAAGAAAAGGATTGGCAAGATATCATTGAAATATATGATGCCTGGTTAAACAGGATGGCATTGCATATTTCACATATATTATGGTTGGCTAAAAGAGATTAGACTGCATAATTCTCATATATGATATAGAAACTAAACAGGTGGCATTACAGAACATGTCTAAACTAAGAAAATGACATATATGATGTCGGAAGTAGGCACTACAAGGCAACATATGCATGATATGACCAACATCATCTTGCCAAGTTAGAGCAAACACCTTGGGGGATAAATAGGAGTGGTCAGCTGCGTCTGAATCTGCCTCAGAACAGATATCTTCCTCTGGGTTACAATCTGGAGAGGGGGTAGGGTTTGCCATTGAACCCACCAAGGAGCGATGTCTGCATGACGTTGTATTGCCGCACAAAACTCTTCTCTTTTTCTCTACATGTTCAGCATGACTGTGTATAATATCTGAGATGGTAACAACCAGTGGATGGATCCAAAAATAATGATAGCAGGCTGATGATACCTTCAATTTAATAAGAAGACAGATGGTGATTGCTTTACTATTTGTTTCCCACCTAAGATGAACAACATAGGCATACCCTAGGTGAACCAGATAATAGACAGACATACTATTCATTGCTGGCTCGATATGTGCCCCACAAGTAATTTTAAAACTCAAGTTTGAACATTAATTTGGACCTGACTTGGAGTCTAAGAGGTGAACATGACGATAAAGTAGCAGGTAATATTAAGCAATGCATAACATAAGCAGAAACAAAAGAGTGCGACCTCTCTTGTGGACCTGTGTACTCCTCAGGTTCATCTACCGAGTCGATGATGGTGATGCAGTTGCGGTGGGTGCCGGCGGCAGGGAAGGAGATCTGAGGCGGCGAAAGATGGTCAGGAGTCGTGATGTCTGGTTTGGTGGATGCTTCTGTCGATGGAGCAGCTCAGGTGAGGTGGGCGACATCGCGACAGGAGCAGGACAAACCACACAAAGTTTTCTTCGACACCTATCTGTAACTAAAGTAATTCTATAAGGGCTCCTTTGGCTTGCAGGATTCTAAAAACGCGGGGATAGGAAAAACACCGGAATAGGATAGGAATGCACATGGGAAACAGAGCATTTGTAAACACATGATTTCTGTCAACTTGGGTGTTTGGTTCACAGGAATTGGAAGAGGAGAGGAATGCAAAGAAACATGGCCAAATTAAAGTGAAACCATATGAAAGTGTGTATAGTTAGAATGTTATTCTGCCAATAATGCACTTAGTCTTGTTTTCATGCATAGGATTTTGAAAAGTAGGTCCAGGTGGATGTTTTTCTCGATTCCTTTCAACGAAATGCATGAATAATTGAATAGTAGAGTGCCATAGGAAAATTTCCTATTGCTATGTTTTTCCTTCACTTTTTCCTTTGAACCAAAATAGCCCTTGTTAGATAATAACAAGAAATAAACGAGACACAAAGACACGGATTTTTACGTGGAAATCCTTGCGGGAGAAAACCACGGACGCACGAAGGCGCAATCACTATGAGGAGGAGTATTACAAGCACGAGACGACAGGCCGTCTTAGGTGCGACTACATGGAGTATATATGAGGGCAATACATGAGAGTCCTTGGAGGACAAGTAAACAAGTTGTACTCGTACGCGTCGATGTCAACGCAAAGGCCCACACCAGTTGTACTACGTCTAGTCCAACACGGTATAATTTGGATCACAATTTAACAGTCTCCACCTTGATCCAAATCCCTCCAGTAGTCGAAGAAAGTAAATAACTCCATCCAAATCAGCATAAACACCTTGTGCGTCAAAGTCCATAGGACTAGTGAGAAATACCAACTAAGCCTGAGCAAAGCTCAAACTTATTGGTAGGAACTGGCTTTGTCATCATGTCAGCGGGATTATCATGAGTACTTATCTTGCATACCTTTAAATTGCCTTCAGCAACAACATCTTGAATATAGTGAAACCTGACATCAATGTGCTTTGTTCTCGCATGATACATTGGATTCTTTGTAATATATATGGCACTTTGACTGTCACAAAATATGGTAGGGCAAGATGAATCTCCACAAAGCTCAGCGTACAAACCTCTCAACCAGATAGCTTCTTTGCATGCCTCAGAAATAGCCATATACTCGGCATGAGTAGTGGAACATGCCACAATAGACTGTAAAGTTGCTCTCCAACTCACAGCACAACCACCAATGGTGAAAACATAACCTGTGAGTGATCTTCTCTTATCCAAATCACCAGCAAAATCAGAATCAACAAATCCAACAAGTCCATCTCTAGTTTTCCCAAACTGTAAATAAGCATTAGAAGTACCTCACAAGTATGTGAAAATCTAGTGAACTGCTTTCCAATGCTCTTTTCCAGGATTAGCCATGTATCTAGTGACAACACTCAATGCATATGATAAATCCGGACGAGAACAAACCATGGCATACATAAGTGAACCAACTGCACTCGAATAGGGAACTCTAGACATGTACTCAATATCTGCATCTGACTTAGGACATAAAGCTGATGATAATTTGAAGTGTGCAGCTAACGGAGTACTTACTGGCTTGGCATTATGCATATTAAAACGACGAAGAACTTTATCAATATATCCC
This sequence comes from Triticum aestivum, assembly GCF_018294505.1. NCBI lineage: Eukaryota > Viridiplantae > Streptophyta > Magnoliopsida > Poales > Poaceae > Triticum > Triticum aestivum. Next base: position 304,838,583 of record NC_057799.1, read on the forward strand.
TTCTGACTTAGATATACTTTTCCAGACGGTCTATCTCTGGATATTTCCATGCCAAGTATTTTCTTTGCTGCACCCAAATCCTTCATCTCAAATTCATTACTCAATTGCTTCTTTAGTTCATTAATCTCTGACATACTCTTTGCAGCAATAAGCATATCATCAACATAAAGGAGCAAATAAATAGTTGAACCATTGACAGTTTTCAAATAAACACAACTATCATAATTAGACCTTTTGAAACCTTGAGAGAGCATAAAGGTGTCAAATCTCTTGTACCACTGTCTAGGGGATTGCTTCAATCCATAAAGAGATTTCTTTAACTTACAGACAAGCTTTTCTTTTCCAGGAATAACAAAACCTTCAGGTTGTTCCATATAAATATCCTCTTCTAATTCTCCATGTAAGAATGCAGTTTTAACATCCAATTGTTCAAGCTCAAGATCATGCATGGCAACAATACTGAGTAAAGTGCGAATAGAGCTATGCTTCACAACAGGAGAAAAGACTTCGTTATAGTCAATACCTGGAATCTGACTGTAATATTTAGCAACTAACCTTGCTTTATATCTTGTCTCATCATTAGGAGAAACACCTTCTTTCCTCTTGAAAACCCACTTGCAACGAATAGGTTTCTTCTCTCTAGGTAAGTTTACTAAATCCCAAGTGCCATTCTTTTCAAGTGATTCCATCTCATCGTGCATAGCGATCATCCACTTATTACTATCACCAGAAACAATAGCCTCGGAATATGAAGAAGGCTCAGCATTACCTTCAATTTCTTCTGCAACAGATAAAGCAAAAGAAACAATATTGCACTCTTCAATTAACCTGTCAGGTTTATTAGTACCCCGCCTAACTCTGTCACGTGCAAGATTCCAACCGGATGGAACGATAGGCTGATTTGGAGTGGGAGTGACATGTTCATCATCAACGACGGGATCATCATGTGCATCAACAATTTCATTACCAGAAGTATCACCTGAATCAATAACATGCTCCACCTGAACAGTAGGATGCTGAACAATAGGCTGATGTTCATTCTCAACAGGAACATTAGTAGATGAAACATCATGTAACATAGCAGATTCATTAAAGATAACATTTCTGCTAATAACCACCTTCTGGGTTTCAGGATTCCACAATTTAAAACCTTTAACACCAGACTTATAACCAAGAAAGATGCACTTAACAACCCTAGGCTCCAACTTTCCATTATCAACATGAGCATAAGCAGTGCAACCAAAAACTCTCAACTGTGAATAATCAGTAGGTGAACCAGACCATACCTCAATTGGAGTTTTCTTATTAAGAGCAATAGATGGTGAACGGTTAATGAGATAACAAGCAGTGGAAGCGGCCTCAGCCCAAAAACGCCTATGCAAACCTGCATTGGACAACATGCAACGGGCTCTGGAAATAATGGTCCTGTTCATACGCTCAGCAACACCGTTTTGTTGAGGAGTATAAGGAACGGTGTAATGTCTGACAATGCCTTCAGACTTGCAATAATTCTTAAATTGCTTAGAACAGAATTCCATACCATTATCAGTGCGAAGTATTTTTACCTTCTTTTCAGTTTGTCTTTCAATCATAATCTTCCACTCCTTAAATGCTGAGAATGCTTCATATTTATGCTTCAAGAAATAAGGCCAAACTTTTCTCGAATAATCATCAATAATAGTCAGCATGTAACTAGCACCACCTAGTGACTTTCTGCGAGATGGTCCCCATAAATCAGAATGCACATAATCAAGAATACCTTCAGTTGTATGAGTCGAAGTGTTGAACTTCACCCTCTTGTGCTTGCCGAAGATACAATGCTCACAAAATTTCAATTTACCAGGTTCATATCCATCAAGAAGACCTCTCTTATTTAACTCTGCCAAACCAAGTTCACTCATATGTCCAAGACGCATATGCCAAAGGTTAGCAGCATCACAATCAGAATTCTTTGAAATAACTGGAGTAGCGTTACCTGAAACGGTAGAACCTCGAAGGTAATAAAGACCATTGGTCGAACTTAAGTCACCTTTCATCACAACAAGGGAACCTTTGGTGACTTTCAAAACACTATCTCCACCTGAATACTTGTACCCCTTTGCATCAAGGGCACTCACAGAGATAAGATTTCTCTTCATCTTCGGAATATACCGAACATCTGTCAAAGTTCTGATTGTACCATCAAACATCTTGATTCGAACAGAACCTATGCCTTCAATCTTGCATGGTGAATTATCAAAACCCAAAACGGAACCAGCAGAAGTAGTGGAATCAAAAGTATTAAACCAATCTCTATGTGGACACATATGAAAAGTGCATGCAGTGTCAAGTACCCACTCATCATTGGTCTCAGCACATCCAGCAAGAACGACAAGAGCATCATCAGAACTATTATCCTGAGCAACGTTAGCAGAATTTTCACCTTGTTTGTTACCTTTCCTCTTTTCCTTATTCTGCAACTTGAAACACTCAGAGATGTCATGCCCGTCTCTCTTGCAATACATGCAATACTTCTTGTCTCTGGATTGCGACCGGCCCCTGTAGCCGTTGTTACTTTTGCCTCTGTTTCCATTATGTGAGTTCTTCTCCTTTGTCCTGGCACGAACAGATAATCCCTCGGCTTGGGATGAACTTGAACCATCATGAGGCACCATTAATTTCATCTTCTCCTTAGAGTTCAAAGCTTCATAACTTCATTAAGTGTGAGAGTATCACGACTGTATAATATGGTGTCTCTAAAATTGGTATAAGAACTTGGCAGTGAATAAAGTAACATTAAAGCAGTATCTTCCTCTTCATATTTAATCTCCATTGCAGCTAGATCAGATATGATCTCTTTAAATTCTGAAATACGATTCAAAACATTACCTCCCTCCGGTAACCTGTGCAGGAATAATTTTTGCTTCAGATGCATCTTGCTGGTGAGATCTTTAGTCATGCAAATCCCTTCCAGCTTTAACCATAGAGCGGCGGTAGTTTTCTCGCTCAAAACTTCCTGCAAAATATTATTATGCAAATGGAGTTGAATTTTTGACAAAGCCTTACGATCAATTCTTTTCTCCTCATCAGTCCAGTCCTCAATTCGGTTATTTCCAAAACTATCCAGTGCTTCATCATAGTCGGTTTGTGCCAACAACACCCGCATTTTGACTTGCCATAGGGTAAACCTTGTGTCACGGTCCAGCGGCGGAAGATCGTACTTCATGGAAGCCATGAGTAGATAAAATGTGCACAAAGTAGTACAAGTCGGAAAAAATAATTCTTGACAGAATTAATATGCATATCAAACAAAAGTAGGATAAATAGCACCTGGTAGTATAGGCAGTGGACGTAGCAACAGGAGACTTAACCAAAGAACTGATTTTGGCTTCACGTGGAAGTAGTAGCTCACGTAGTAGATCTGAGGTGAATTAAACTAGTACTACTACTTTGCTTCTGGTCGGCGAGTAGTACTACTAGCGATCCGTCAAATCACCCTGGACTCCGCTGCCGTGTTGGTCTGATCTCGGGAGTAGCAGCGGCAGCAGATCGCGTCCGGACTTGGAGCCTGTAGCAGCGGCAGACCCGTCACACGTGACGAGCGTACGGTACACAAGGGCGGCGGGTAGTAGATCACAAATCGCAGCAGCGGCGTTGAGCGGCGCAGCAGCAGAAATTCTGTCAGATTGGACAACTCGCCGTGATGTGCGCGGCGGCGGCACACGCAACCCTAATCCTCTCGGTCTCAAATCTTCTCGTATCTAAACCTCAACTCTGTATACCACTTGTTAGATAATAACGAGAAATAAACGAGACGCGGAGACACGGATTTTTACGTGGAAACCCTTGAGGGAGAAAACCACGGACGCATGAAGGCGCAATCACTATGAGGAGGAGTATTACAAGCACGAGACGACAGGCCGTCTTAGGTGCGACTACATGGAGTATATATGAGGGCAATACATGAGAGTCCTTGGAGGACAAGTAAACGAGTTGTACTCGTACGCTTCGACGTCAACGCAAAGGCCCACACCAGTTGTACTACTTCTAGTCCAACACGGTATAATTTGGATCACAATTTAACAGCCCTAATGGATCGACATGAATGTAGAGTAATAAGTGATGCAACAAGTGCACAACCTCTTTGGCGTAGCCGTGTCGACCACAGTATCATTGGGTTGGTCGCTGAAGAAGTTGCGGTGGAGGTGGCTGCCGAGGTGTGGAGGAAGATCTGATGCGTTTGTAGATGGCGTACAGAGCACTGCTCTGTTGTGATGGATGGTTCCGTCGATGGAGCAGCTCCGGCGAGCCGTAAGACGTCGAGGCTGATGCAGTACAAGACAGACATCGTTAATCTCAAGTGGGATTGTAATAGCATCTCCAATAGATGATGTAAACTACATTACCAAAAAGTGATAGATGTAAAATTTACATCACGAAAAAACACCTAACTACAACAGATGAGGTAAAAACTGTTGACTCTGAACTTAACTGTCGAAACTGAAGTTTACTGTGGAATCTGAATGTTACTATCGGAACTGAACGCACTGGTAGCAGAGAGGCACTTCACATGTAGTTTAGGCGGCTCGAGCACTAGTAGTAGAGAAACAGTGATCTAAATCAGCAGGCGATCGGCGGGGAATAGAGTAGCAGATAGCAGCCGGAGCAGCAGCGCCTGGAGGAGCAGCGAACTAGAGTAAGAGCAGCAACTCGTGTAGCTGCAGCAGCCCGTGTACCAGCATTAGCAGCGAGAGCAAGAGCAGAGCAGCAGCACGAGCGAGGGGGGGAGTAGAGCAGCAGCGCGACCGAGCGAGAGCCGGAGCAGCAGCACCAGCTCCGGCTGGTATGGACGCCGCCGCCGAGGGAGCCTCGCACTGGGAGAGAGCCGTCATGGAGATGTCGCCGGCGGCGCCGACTACGAGGTAGCCGCGCCATGGGGGTGCGGAATCGAGCACCGGCGGCACCGGAGGTTAAGTTAAGGAGAAGGTGCGATGCGATGAGTGTACAAACTCTTTGGTGGCGCCGAGTAGGCCTCGGCTTCGTCTGAGGAGTTAGTGAGGATGTTGCGGTTCCGGTGGAGCAGGTTAAGGCGGCGCTGTGGGGATGGAGCAGCCGCGATAGACGAGGCGATCGTCGGAGCAGCTCCTTGGAGGTGGAGGACGGGGCGGCTGACCGGTGGGATGACGAGATCGACGATGGATCCTCGTCCGGGGCAGTGGATGAGGGACGTCGAGCTGTTGCGATGGATGAGGTTGTCGGGGAAGAGGCTCCGGCTGGGCAGCAGTGGGGTGGCGGATGAATGAGGGTGGGGTTTCGCGGCTGGATTAGAGAGGTTATGGCGGCCTGGGATTTCGAATGGTGAAAAGAAGGTGATGGGAGGGGCGGAACCATGACTTAGGGATGCGCTTGTCCAAAATGTAGGGTGTGTTACAAAAGTACTCCCACCGATTTGATCTAGCGTCCCTATCGGCTCAGAGTTAGAAGGGGGATTTCGCGTGTCGGGATTTGGCAGCTGGAGGGAGTTTTCGCGCGCGTTGTAATTTCGGAATAGCAAGGCGCGGGTTGTGAAGGCGCGAGTTTTGGGAGCACGATATCTGAATTTTCGGGATAACAAGGCGCGGGTTGAATTTTAGGGAGAAGCCTAACTTGTAATAATGTACGTATCAAAACAATTCGCATTTCCCGCAACGAAAAAAATGAAAAAAAAACTATCCACACCACATAAAGAGAGAGTCGTGTCCCATTTTACTGTACAAATGCTATTCAAAGCTATGAATCCTTTTTATGTTCAATTAAATTCTTTCGCTGGTTGTATAATGCATGTAACCTATTTATACGAATATTTTAGTGCATTCCAAATGTCTATACTACCGCTGCAATTTGAACTAAATTTGAATTCATTTCTCTATTTGAATAAGAATCTACAATTATGATTGTTACCAACTTAAACCAACATTCGTGTATTATCTTTACAACACACCACATGATTACTATAGAGATAGATATAAACTATGTGTACTATATGAACTCGAATTCAGAATTTTGAATACACTTGATGTTGATTCCAAATAATATTTGATGTACTAATTAGATCTCCATAATCTAAACCATGTTTCATATGTACATTGTGTTTAGCACGCAAAGTATAGTGCCCCGCCCCCTACATTATGACAAGTATTTAGCCCTGAGCTGCAAAAGCCACCCATTATCACAAATTCAAATAAATGTTCAATATATTATATGTAGTATAACATGTTCATAACCACACCATGAGTATCACCATTATATATATTCATGCATGCGTCGGTTTAAAACACTATGATATCTTCTTCAAATATCCCAATCCACTTTTATAATGAATTATGATCTCTATTCGTCTTTTACACCAACACAATCCTCTTATCTTTGTAGCTAGCGCTAACTTTCTCTCATGCATGCACACGCCCGCCTCCCTCTCACCCTCCCTCGGCATTCTCTAGCTCCATCGCGCACATTCGTCATTTCACTTTAGGTCGTTCACCCACGGTGTGTGTACCCCCAGCTCCATCTTTTCGGCACACACCGATCGATATACCTCTCTAGCCAGGTGTGCCTACCACAAACACAAGATTTCCCTCTTTTGTTCTCACTGTCCATGCCTCACTCCCGTCCCACTTTTTATCAATCTAATACTCGCACACTCCTTCCCCCTCGATATAGTAGGCCTCTCGCACCACCTCCTAGCTGCATCCCTCTCTCTCTATCCTCTCTCCGGGTCTTATTTGCTTCTAACACATACTCCCTCCGTTCCAAAATGTAAGTATATTTAAAGATTCCACTACAAACTACATACGAATGTATGTGGACATATTTTAGAGTATAGATTCACTCATTTTGCTCCGTATGTAGTTCATAGTGGAATCTCTAAAAAGACTTATATTTAGGAACGGATGGAGTACGTGCATGTATACCGACCGATCTCCCTACATATACCTAGGTCGACTATAACTCTTTTTCCCCATGCATCGATCGACATACCTCACAAGTTATGTCTCTCCCTTTCTTCAACAAAGGACGATTGATCTTCCGATGTAGTTACGTCTGCTTACCACAACCATATCGTCCGCCCTCATAATTCGTGTATGCCTCCTGACCCGTCTCTCACACGCACGTGCACAGATAGGCATGCATTCCCTCTCTTATTGATATTGCACGTGTGCCCTCCGTTTGTCTAGCAGGCCTCTCCCACCATTTGTGAGAAGCAACTCCACCACCAACCCCTCCGACACTCTAGCTCTATCTCTCTCCCAACCTTATTCCTCTCCTACACACGCACAGGTAGACACACGTATAAGCAGGACCCGTAGAAGTATTTATATAATATAAACATGTATATTGTTTCGTATTTAGACAGTTAAGAATTTCCATCCATTTTTTAACCATTTTCTCTCCAAACATGTGTCCGGATCACAACGCGGATGGATGGTTGGAGTCATTTTCGTAGGTGCATGCCCCTGCGCAGTTTCGATGTTTCTCTAGGGAGAGCTCTCTGGACTCCATTGCGACATAAGTGTAGCATGATTTCATTCGCGATCCGGACTTGGAACTTGATGTTGCCAACAAATCTGTGGGTCCATCATGAAAATCGATTTCATTCACGATCCGGACTTGGAACTTGATGTTGCCAACAAATCTGTGGGTCCATCGTGAAAATCGATTTCATTCGCGATCCGGACTTGGAACTTGATGTTGCCAACAAATATGTGGGTCCATCGTGAAAATCTACTCGCCATGCGCTTAAGCTTGCAACCCAGCCTTTTGAAGGGGTTGGGAAAAGCTTGGCTCCAACTAAGCATGGATCAAGGGTTTCGCGGTGGACATTTCTGCACTGCAAAGATCCGATCGGAAACGAAACAAAGTAAGTCAGAGTGCGTTGGAGAAAGGCTTGAATGCACAGCTGCCTCTGAGGTTACATCATATGAAGTGCAAATGCCAGACGCAGTGGAGAAAATAATTCTTGGCAATTGAGGAGGATAGATGAGTGCCGGGCACTCATCACCTGCTCTTGATCTAGTGGACATCCCCGATGAGATAGTCAGTGGCAACATTCAACAGGCAAAGGATGAGGTTTCTTTGGCAACTTGCATTGAACACTGCCCGTCGTTGCTTCGGCAGGAAAACAGTGCACCGCTTCATGATTTTGCCTTTATTTTCAAAAAGAAGATGATTTTACTTTACTTTATACCTAGGCACACTGTTCATCTCTAATCTATCCATCGCCATACATTGTTAGGCATGGCCTCCATACACTAGTGGCCTAATTTATCTGCCGCCGTAGATATGCTATGATCAGACATTTCGTCTGTATTCGGGAGAAAAACATCACTGTGTTCTTTTTTTTTAGAAATGAAGGAGGACCCCCGGCCTCTCTGCATCTAGACGATGCATACAACCATTTTATTAATTATTCACATAGAATCTTACAAAGTCATACAACAGTAAGACTAAAGCCACCGTCTAGGCAACATCTGCCGCTACTCCTATCCAGTTGATGTAGGGATACTGATAGTTTGGGCCTAATACCAAACAGACCTCGCAGCCAAATCTAACATCTATGATCTGAGGTCCCAACCAGGACGCCTGCCGGATATGGGGCACCCACCAGTCCGGCGCACACTTCAACCCGGACGCCTGCCGGGTATGAGGCCGCCGCAGCCACCTGCCACCAATCCATCTTCAGAGCTGTACTGTTGCATCTACCGTGCCAGGTCTTTCTGCCATCGACGCCACCATGACGCCAGACAGCGTCGTCCTCCTGCGCGAGTCCATCCTCGCACATCGGACGCCGAATCTGCACTGCGCTACGCCGTCGAGATCCGTCGCCATCAATGTGTAGGATGAAGCACCGCTCCACCTAAGATGCGGTCCACTGGTCCCTCGAGCCCGTGCACACCTCCAAGAACGACGCCCCCAAGGGGGGAACGACATAAGAACGCCGCCGTCTTCCGATCAACTGATTTAGGGTTTCCCCCGGAGGTAGCAGACAGTGACCTTGAAACTCTCCTCGGCGATGCCTTCAAGAAGGGAATGTCGCAAAATAGCGCCGCCACCGCCGGCTTTGGCAGTAAGCCGAAAGCAAGTTTTCACCCGGATCTGTTCGAAGGACCTCCATCAAGCACTCGTGCACGGATCGCCGCCATCTTTGCCGTGGACTGGACGATGGATCCAGGCCGCCACAGGTGCTCCTCGACCGCGGGGAGAACGCGCCTGCGCTGTCGTTGCCATCACATTCGCCGGCGGGCGCCCGCTGCTCCTTGCCGCCGATGCACATCACTGTGTTCTTGTTCTCGATACGATAGCTTTATTTAGGTTTCACATGCTCTGGAACACACATAGAATATACCTTGGTTGCCGAGGGCCTAACTTTCTTTGCATGTACAGACAAGGTATATTTGGCCGAACGGGAGACTGCTACTGCGAAGGCCGAATTCATGCAGAACGTTAGATATATATTGACCTCACTAAACAAACCAGATGCCTACCCTGCATGTGTACGTGCTCGATCTATACTGATTCTATATAGAGCATATCGGCTGTTGAATTATCTGCATGCATGGTACAAAAGTTCTTGGCCTAACCAGTGATGTGTGCCGGTATGTCAGCACATATTTTCATACGCTTAGTTATTTCAGATGACTGACCCGGTCAAAAACATATACTCCCTCCGCCCCATAATATTTTTGACACTAGTTCAAAGATGTGCTAAAGATATCAACAGGATTCCTTTGGAGAATCTGAATTCCGTAGCTTAATTATTACCTGATGTTGAAACGAAAATTATAGACACTGCCTGATGCGATCGCTGTGAAATGCTCATGGTTAGTGTACGATATGATGTGATGTAAAATTTGGCTGGCTCTATGTGTTGCTGGCTAGGCTATCTAGCTAGGTCCAGGGGGTGGATCTAACTCAAGCCGACACCACATGAACCTAGCGAGCGAGCTGTGGAGATGAAATGACAGGTAGCTAGCTACTTGGCCAAAGATATGATTGAAAAGTAAACACTTTAAGAAAATGGTTTCCGTGAATTCCGTGAAACGCAAAGATACTCTCAACCGTTATCACCAGTGCCGGTGAAATAACTGAACCTGACGGTCGTGCGCATATACTTTTGATACACAGCGAGGAGATCACTGAAGAGTCTCGGTTTCTTTTTGAAAAGGGGATAGCCCGCGCCTCTGCACTATTGTGATGCACATATCCAATTGATGTTATTATTGCCTTATCATTCTTATTAATAGCTACATCTGATGTATTCCTAGGATTCGTTTGAAATTCTTCCCAACCAAAATATGAATCATAGCATGCTTATATAACTTTGAAGAGGCCAGCTCGTCCTAATAGTTGAGTGGGAGTGCATGCAAAATCTCGAAGCCCTAAGAAATGAAAAAGGTACGAGATGAAACACACGTAATCCTAGCCACAAAGTGTTTATGTTAACTCATCGCAAAAAAAAATGTGCTTATGTTAACGACACCTCTTTTTCCCAAACCAAAACGGCGCTTTCGGCTAGCGGGCGATCCACACGAACACACGTACTCCTACTTTACTGCGACAAGTCTACTTCTATCGTCTATGCGTCATCGTGTTCAGGGCGAGGCAATTGTGTGGCTGACGGCCGGGTCCAAGACACTCCCCACGCCCTTCCCCGCGCACCACCTGCTCGGGGAAATGCCAGCGGTCAATGCCATCGCCATGCGCCCACAGCACAGTGCACCTGCACGCCGCCCTTAAAGCTTCACTCCTCTGCTTACTGCCTCCCTCCCCTTGCGCTTGCGGGAGCGACCAGTGACCAGTGCCACCCACCTCGCCCATGGCCTGCTGTTTCCTGGTGGCGTAGTCATAGACTCATAGTGGGTGGGGAAGGAGGTCCATGGCACTCTGTTTCTTGCCGCCAGTCTAGTCTAGTAAGTGTTCCGCTGTGCAGCCCGAGCTCCTGCCTGAGTTTGGGTTTGGGTTTGTTTCTCGCGTACGGCAATGGCGACCGTGGCGCACTTCTTGCTCAAGATTTTTCTATTTGCCGTCTTGAGCTCGGCTGTGGCAGCGGCGGAGCAAAAGGAGACCGAGGCGGCGGCGCTGCGGGAGTTCAAGCGCGCGCTGGTGGACGTCGACGGGCGCCTTTCGAGCTGGGACGACGCGGCGAGCCCGTGCGGGTGGGCCGGCATTGCCTGCTCCTTGGCACGTGAGGTGACCGGCGTCACGCTCCACGGGCTCGGCCTCGGCCTCGGTGGAGCGCTCTCCCCCGCCGTCTGCGCGCTCCCGCGGCTCGCCGTGCTCAACGTGTCCAAGAACGCGCTGTCCGGCCCCGTCCCCGCAGGGCTCGCCGCGTGCCGCGCGCTGGAGGTGCTCGACCTCAGCACCAACTCCCTCCACGGCGCCATCCCGCCAGAGCTCTGCGCGCTCCCGTCCCTCCGCCGGCTCTTCCTCAGCGAGAACCTGCTCACCGGCGAGATCCCCGCCGACATCGGCAACCTCACCGCCCTGGAGGAGCTCGTCATCTACACCAACAACCTCACCGGCGGGATCCCGGCATCCGTCCGCACGCTGCAGCGTCTCCGTGTGGTCCGTGCGGGTCTCAACGACCTTTCCGGCCCGATCCCGGTCGAGATTAGCGAGTGCGGCAACCTGGAGGTGCTCGGGCTCGCGCAGAACAGCCTCGCCGGGACGCTGCCCCGCGAGCTCTCCCGGCTCAAGAACCTCAGCACGTTGATCCTGTGGCAGAACGCCTTGACCGGCGAGATCCCACCGGAGCTGGGGAACTGCACGAACCTGGAGATGCTGGCGTTGAACGACAACGCCTTCACCGGCGGCGTGCCGAGGGAGCTCGGGGCGCTGCCCATGCTCGTAAAGCTCTACATTTACCGGAACCACCTGGACGGCGCCATCCCAAAGGAGCTCGGGAACCTGCAGAGCGCCGTGGAAATTGACCTGTCAGAGAACAAGCTGACAGGAGCCATCCCGAGCGAGCTCGGCAAGATACAGACCCTACGGCTGCTCCACCTCTTCGAGAACCGCCTGCAAGGCAGCATCCCGCGGGAGCTCGGGAAGCTGGGTGTCATAAGGAGAATAGACCTGTCCATCAACAACCTCACCGGCGCAATTCCGATGGAGTTTCAGAACCTGCCCTGCTTGGAGTACCTGCAGCTGTTCGACAACCAGATCCATGGTGCCATCCCTCCTTTGCTGGGGGCGAGGAGCACACTGTCGGTGCTGGATTTGTCGGACAACCGGCTGACGGGCAGCATCCCGCCTCACCTGTGCAGGCACCAGAAACTCATCTTCTTGAGCCTGGGGTCAAACCGTCTCATCGGTAACATCCCTCCCGGAGTGAAGGCTTGCAAGACCCTGACCCAGCTCCGGCTGGGGGGTAACATGCTGACGGGGAGCCTGCCCGTGGAGCTGTCGGCGATGCAGAACCTGTCGGCGCTTGAGATGAACCAGAACCGCTTCTCCGGCCCGATACCGCCCGAGGTCGGCAAGTTCAGGAGCATAGAGAGGCTGATTCTGTCGGGGAATTACTTCGTGGGGCAGGTCCCCGCTGGCATTGGCAACCTCACGGAACTTGTCGCCTTCAATATATCATCCAACCAGCTCACCGGACCGATTCCTCGGGAGTTGGCAAGGTGCACAAAGCTACAGAGGCTTGATCTCAGCAGAAACTCCTTCACCGGCCTCATTCCTCGGGAGCTCGGCACACTGGTGAACCTGGAGCAGCTCAAGCTATCCGACAACAGTCTGAATGGCACCATTCCTGCAAGTTTCGGAGGCCTTTCCCGGCTCACGGAGCTGCAGATGGGAGGCAACCGTCTGTCTGGTCCTGTGCCAGTTGAGCTTGGCAAACTCAATGCCCTCCAGATTGCTCTAAACCTCAGCTACAACATGCTATCCGGTGAGATCCCAACTCAGCTAGGGAACTTGCGGATGCTGGAATACCTCTTCTTGAACAACAATGAGCTTCAAGGAGAGGTTCCTTCCTCCTTCACTGAACTCTCAAGCCTCATGGAGTGCAACCTTTCCTACAATAATCTTGTTGGGTCGCTTCCCAGCACCCTGTTGTTCCAGCACCTGGACAGCAGCAACTTCCTTGGGAATAATGGCCTCTGTGGCATCAAAGGAAAAGCTTGTCCAGCAAATTCAGTCTACGCAAGCAGTGAAGCAGCATCGCGCAACAAGCGGTTTCTTAGAGAGAAGATCATCAGCGTTGCCTCCATCGTCGTCATATTGGTTTCATTGCTGCTGATTGCACTCGTCTGCTGGCTCTTAAAATCCAACATGCCCAAGCTTGTATCAACTGAAGAGCGCAAGACTGGGTTTTCTGGTCCTCACTACTTTCTTAAGGAGCGGATAACCTATCAGGAGCTTTTGAAAGCCACCGGGAGCTTCTCGGAGAGTGCTGTGATTGGAAGGGGTGCTTCTGGCACAGTCTACAAGGCTGTCATGCCTGATGGTCGACGAGTTGCAGTGAAAAAGCTCAGATGTCAAGGAGAAGGTTCCAGTGTCGACAGAAGCTTCCGAGCCGAGATAACCACCCTTGGAAATGTCAGGCACCGCAACATTGTCAAGCTCTATGGTTTCTGCTCCAACCAGGACTCCAATCTTATACTGTATGAGTACATGGAAAATGGTAGCCTTGGAGAGTTGCTTCATGGCACCAAGGACGCATACCTCCTGGACTGGGACACACGGTACCGGATCGCCTTCGGGGCTGCTGAAGGCCTACGCTACCTTCACAGCGATTGCAAGCCAAAGGTGATTCACCGTGACATTAAGTCCAATAACATACTGCTCGATGAGATGATGGAGGCTCATGTGGGAGACTTTGGTTTGGCAAAAATCATCGACATTTCCAACAGCAGGACAATGTCCGCTGTAGCCGGTTCATACGGTTACATTGCCCCAGGTTCGGTTTATTTACTGAACTGTTGCACTAGGAATTACAGTTATGCGGTTTATGGCTTCTAATTATGTGCTTCTTGTGATGCAGAGTATGCTTTCACCATGAAGGTGACTGAAAAGTGTGATATTTATAGTTTCGGGGTGGTTTTGTTGGAACTAGTGACTGGGCAATGTGCAATTCAGCCTCTTGAGAAAGGAGGAGATCTTGTCAATTTGGTGAGGCGGACAATGAACAGCATGACACCAAATTCTCAAGTTTTTGACAGCAGACTCGATCTGAACTCAAAGAGGGTTGTGGAAGAAATGACTCTGGTGATGAAGATTGCATTGTTCTGCACTAGTGAATCGCCATTGGATAGGCCTAGCATGCGAGAAGTGATATCAATGTTGATTGATGCTAGGGCCTCTTCTTGTGATTCGTTCTCATCTCCAGCATCAGAATCACCTATTAAAGATGATTCTTCCTTTAGGCTTTAGAGGTATGATGAAATGATTTTATGATTTTGCTAAGGAGCTCAACAAGCAGCCTAGCTCCATCCTTATATTTTATTCTGTAATCAGATAGTAATAGCTATTAGGTGGAAGAATAAATATGCTCACATGAAGTCTATCTTGTTACTTGCCAGGCAAATATCTTCAGGCTTTTACCACTCATCTATCAAGGAAGGATCCACGGATTAACTAAGTACATAGCTAAAGACCATCTAGTGTATGCCTGAGCTTCGGGATGGAACAGGAAATCTATCTTTCTGACCTAGATTAACCACTGGTTGAAGCATTTGAAGTTGTATATTCCTACTTCAACAGTTGCTGTTCAAAAGAAGACAAATAATTCAAGGCGCTCCTTCTACGGAACACCCCAGATAGGCCGATAGGTTCAGCTCCGACAGTCGTTAAACGGACCACTCGCGCCTAAGACTGATACCGTAGCGATAGCAGTGTACTGTACATACTGCAAACAGCATACTAACATCATCGGTTATAGTACAATAAGTATATGCACTAAGCTTTCAATCTTCTTTTTCTTGCCAACTTACTGTGATAAAAGATAGAAATAAATTACCTTCGGAACATTCGTTTTGCCCAAATATGGACAAGCCTGAAGCTGCAGCCTGCTCAATGGTTAAAAGCTGATGTCTTGACCGTCTCTCCAGCTTCTGCAGGCAGTGGAGGGATAGACTTCAGATTTTTGGTGTCCTGCAGGGTCAGCAAGGCACACTGTATTAGATTTTCTGCAGGCATGCCAGAAGGCAGGTTCAGTTGAAATGCATACCTGCTTTTATCATCAGTCTGCCACAGCAAACAAACAACATCCAAATAAAATATACTGTTCACTCAAGATTCAGACTTTCTTTCCCAGACACTTTGACACATTTTTTTACCCAGTTTGCATAAACATAAGACATCACATTTGCTTAAAAACAAGATAGAAATGCCCCTCAATAGTATCTCAGGCATGAGCAACAACGCAATGCCGTAGAGGAAAATCAAGAAATTGCGTCTGCATTTTCACAAGCTACTCAAACGGTAACCATATTTGAAGCTGAAATTAACATAACAGAAGCCTGCAGCAGTGCAGCAACACAGTGTTGACCAAGTTCAGCTAGTGCACACTTGCTGCAGATACATCACTGAGCAATACAAATTAAACACTGCAAAAAAGGTACTCCCTCTGTAAATTAATATAAGAGCGTTTAGATCACTAATTTACTAATCTAAACGCTCTTATATTAGTTTACGGAGGGAGTACATTTACACCTCGTCAGCGAACCGTATTCAGCACAAAGTAGAGACAGGGTCACACAACACACATAGTTCATCTTATAGATTGGATCAATGAGTTTAGTCACACAACACACGACGGAGAACAAGAAAAATTGACGGGGGATAACTCATCCCAACAATGTCAAAAGAGCTGCCGATTCAGGGCGGCGCACGTGCATCCGTTGACAAAGTTCTAGAATGCAAAGCATGGCAAGGGCACTCCAGCAAGCTTTTGCTCAGGAACCCTCACATCCACAAACAAGATTAATACAACAACGTGGAGTAAAAAAAAAGCACACGATCATCTGAGTAACGATGATGAGGTTCTTCGATGACCATGGTCGATGTCCAAATGATGGTCTGCTTCTAAGAGCGCCGGGAATCATCCCCCCTTGCCATGAATGGAGCTCACAGGAAAATAGGGAGATGATTGGCCATCTTCACTTCCTGTCAAACAATTATGATTTCAATCAGATAAAGGAGAAAGCTACTTATAAATCTACAGTAGAGATGCTACACAATGTAAGCTCAAAAGAACACGTGTAGAGATGCTACTTATAAATCTACAGTACAGATGATTGGCCAAGACTTGCACCTATCATCATCACAACTGTGGACATACGTTGTGCTATATATTATCAGATCTTTCACTCAAATGGTTTGCAGTACTGACAGGCATACAAAGGCTGACCTATGATATTTCAGTCTATATGACATTTACTTTAGCAGAACACTCATTTGGTCAATCTTGGTAGAAGAGCACCAAAACAATTTTAGGACCATCAATAAAAAAAAATAGCAGCACAGTTAGGCATTTATATTGGTGAGTAAAACATACTCCCTCTGTCCAGAAATGTAAGACTAACGGTCTCTTACATTTTGGGGCGGAGGGAGTATCTTCTTTGGTTTATTCTACCAGGACAGATGATAAAACTTCACCTGTCAGGTCCAGTTTCAGCATAATGCCAATATATACTTCAAAACAGCATTGGACTACCATATTGTCTAATACTCCCTCCGTAAAGAAATATAAGAGCGTTTAGATCACTAAAGTAGTGATCTAAACACTCTTATATTTCTTTACAGAGGGAGTACTCCGTATGTTCTGGGAGCCTAAAGGAACGTGGTCAACAACAGCTTTAAAGATCTTGGGGACAACAGATTCTAGTTCCAGCAAGTACACCTCGTTAACCCACCTACTATGCATATCTTACGTAGAAATGAGACCTAAGTTGTAGTTAACTAAGCTAAGAAAATGAGCAACCTTTAAGCTGATTACCCCTAGTTTCTTGATAAGCCTAATTTCAAGGCAAGATAAACAAGTCCTTAGGTAGGATCATTTTAAATGCTCAGAATGTTTCCAGGTGGAGAGCTTTTCTAGAAATAAGGAAGGGGAAAACAAATTCAATAAGATCTAAAGGTCTAGCTTCCATTAGAATTTTATACAGCATCAATAAAGGCGAGCATTAAATATCAGGGCTCTGCTATAAAATGATTAACTCAACCTTCTGTGATAGCATGATTAATTTGCAGTGGCATTTATTACATTTCCATGTATATCAGAGCAGTACAGCACGCATATGTGAAACATGGTAGTTGGTGCAGAACTGGAGGGAAAAGGCAAGTTATGAGAAGCTTCTATAAAAACAAAATAATCTTGACAGTTTACAATGATATCCTCTACTATATCGCATTATGAATCTGATAGTAGATTCTAACAATGCCAAGCTGCAACTATGAAGGTAAATGGATCATTGGGAACAATTTTCAGTAAACTCGGTCTCCCACTGGTCTAAGTATGTCATTTGTCAAAACATAACTACACAAATCTAAATGCAACAGTACGTTCCAAATGATATGCCAGCGGAAATGCTTATCTCCACCAACTTGTATCTCCTCCCTATATTCTCTCCTCTCCCACTACCAAAAGTTTAAGAATTAAAAAATCATGGTTCTTTGAAATGCTATAAGATGTACAAAAAAAAAGTGTTAAATTTATGACTCGTGTCCTACACATAATAACAAATTGTGCATGTTTGAATTGCATATTATTCAAACCAATTTGATTGTGTTCTACAGAACACATACGGCCATATTCTTAGCACCAAACTTTGTAAGTGTACATCTTATAGCATTGTAAACATCCGTGTCAATACTGAACACAGCTTTTTATATCGGGTAAAAAGGAAAGAGGGTATAGGAAGGAGATACAAGTGGGTGGAGAAAATTCACTTTACCGAGCCTGGTGTTACTTTCAACGACTGTAGAGGCATTTCTTGTTCTCAAATGAGAACATGCACTACCACGCTAGCCATGCAAAAGATTACTATGAACATGTTGGTTGCTGTTCAGTATGTTATTTATGTACATATCTGAGGTAAAATGCAAAAGGCCAACAGGCACTACCGCGCTAGCCATGCAAAAGATTACTATGGACATATCTGTTACCGTTCACTATGTTATTTATGTACATGTCTGAGCTAAAATGCAAAGGGCTATTGATGGCGATTTAATTGAGTAAACAACTAAGTTATGCTAGCTCACTTAAGAGGTTTTTAAAAGCATTTAGGACCTAATCGCTCATATCTCTGGATTTGTTTATCATACTAAAGAGTTTTAGCACAAGTATGACACATTTCACAAAGCAATAGGCTGAAGAGTTATGATGGCTTATTTAACAGATAAGAGCACTGATTACATACATAATACTATGTAAACAAGGCACTGCAAAAATGAGGTAAGACTCCATGAATCATGTGACACAAATATAAACAGTGTGAATGATGTTCTATTATGTCAGAATGTGGTTTTGTCATAATTAGTGTAATTTTCAGTACTCCAGGATTAGCACTTGGAGATTCACAGTGAACCGTTCCAAGAGTAATCAAGTTTTGAACCCATGTTCATATCAATAATTGACCTTTTGTAGTTAGTACTGTCTTGAAAAGCTAGAGTTTGAGAAGATTATGGTGTATGGTTTGTCCTTCGATAAGATAAATGTCTTATTGATTGGTCTATGTATACCACACACTGAGATAATTTTGAGCGAATACCTAAAAGTTAGACCTAGCAACAAGACCAAAAAACTACTCCCTCTGTTCACAAATATAAGATGTTTTGGATATTTCAATATAGACTACATACGGACTGAAATGAGTGAACATACACACTAAAATGTGTCTGTATACATCCGATTCAGAAAAAAGTTGGAACATCTTACATTTGTAAACAGAGGGAGCATCTCTTATTTACCACATTCCCGCAAAAAAAATCTCTTATTTACCAAAGATCAGGAAATGCATAATGTAGTTTCCCTCCTTTCTATGGCTCTTTTCAATGCACAGAAACTCTTTAACCATCCACCACTAGCAATCTAGCACAATGGCTTAACAACACATAGACTGTCTACCATTATGGCCCGTCTCTAATATTGCAATACTCAACCAACAGAAGGTTATGAACACTGAATGAAACTCTTATACGAAAACAACTCCAATAAAAAACTATCTTACTTGGGTACTAAGAACATCTACAATCAGACCCCCCCCCCCCCCCCCCCCCCCCCACTCCCTAAACGACCGGGCGGACAACCCGGACCAAATTTTGCCACTCAACCGGACCCCTCAAACACAGCCCAGACGTCCGGCACACCTCATATCCAGCCTTTATTTGGGGTGGAATACAGGAAGGTCCGGACGCGGCGGCCACGTAGGATCCTGCCCACTCTGACCCACCCTGACTCCACTAAAACTCCACCTGGACCAAACCCTAGCCACTAGGCGCTTCCACTCTCCTCATAATCTCCTCGTCCACTCCACTTCCCCGTCCTCTCCCCTTCCCTCGCCGGAATTTGGCCGGATCCGGCAGCGGCTCCTCATTTGCCGACGACCCCGTGGATCATTGGGACACCCTCGCGGCAGAGTCGTACGAGGAGCTCGCGATCCATGTGGCCCCCGATCTATGAACTATGCCATGTTCAATTTATGTACGTACTATTTTGATCATGTTGCATTGGGGTTGCATGGATTTGGGGGTTCGGATACAAGGGGGGCAGCTGCCGACGCGGACAAATGAGGGGTGTTGGGTTAAGTTTCGAAACATTTCACTTAATAAATAAGAAATTCAATGAAATATTGCAGTTTCACTTTAAGATGTACAAACCCAGTTTTAAGGAAAATATCAGTCATGATATGCACATGAATTCACTTTCGTTACGGTTGAATACTCAGCTCTGCTGAAGACATTTCAATGTCTTCTGAATAAGAAGAGAAAAACATCTACAAAGAAATTCTGGACTGCGCCTCTACTGACACCTAAACAATTAAACCTAGTAAAAGCCCTTCAGGAAATGCTTTTAGACTACATGACAAATCTTTATCTAGATATTTTATCCATTCTGTATTTCCTGTTAGTGCATTTGTTCATATAGCTGACCCCCTTCATGCAATACTAGAACAACGTAGCCTGGGCTTACTACAATTTAAGGCATTAAAAATACAATGCCGGGTAACCAGAAACCGTGCGATTGGCCTGTCCCCTGTGACATAATGGTTGGGGGGAACAGAACACCAAAACAGATCCCTCTCGAGTGAGTAGTGAATTGACACCTGTTGGAAAGTTCAGCCTAATGCTCCCTCCCCCTAAAGTTTTGACACTCGTCAATTGCACAAGAACAGGCCGAGTGTTTTATGGGATTTAGGGGCGCAAGGCCACCTCGAGAACCACCAAAAGGGTGAGATAATCATATCAAATTAGCCAATGGGCAAGCATCCCACCCTTAAACAAATGCCTGAAAACACAAGCAGCCAAAAAGCAAAGGAAGCGTATGCATTTGGAGAGTTCAGCACCTACCAGCATCCAAAAGAAGCGCACAGCCATTGATCAGTTCTTGCCCTTCTCCTTCATGTCGGAGTGCCGGAACCCCTCCCAGAGCTGCAATGCGGCCGCCGCGCCGAAGTGGCTCTCCGCTGTGGTGGGGGAGGCCACCGCGACGGCTGGGCTGAACAAGAAGGGTATGTGCGGAGCATCCAGTGGAGTAGACAGCCTCTGGAGCTGCTGGTGGTGGTGGTGGTGGTGGCCGGAGAGGTGCGGCTGCGAATTGGACTGAAGGGTCCCCCTAGTGTTGTTGACACCCACAAGACCCGAGGACATGGAGAAGTTGAGACTGTAGTCTACTGCCGGACCCGACGCTGGCGCCGCATGGACGGGCATGTAGTGGTCGTGCGAGAAGGAGAAGTGCGGCATCTCCGTCTGCGAATCGCCGCCGCCGGCTGATAAGCTGAAGTGCTGCGCTGGGGCCATGGCGACGGGCGCAATGTTGCCCAGGTGCGGGGCCGGGGAGGCGAAGGTGTGCAGCATCCCGTGCCCGGATTTCCGGGGCTGGGAGAAGCCGAGGTAGTCCGCGGTGGCAGACGCGGTCATCTGCTGCCACGAGTTGTGCTGCTTGTGCTGAGCAACAGCTGGGGTGGCGGCCGCCAATCCAGTGAGGAGCTCGGTGAAGGAAGCCGCCTGCGCCGACGGGGCGCGGCCGCGCACGGCGGCAGTGACCGAGTCGTCCTTGTCCTTCACAGAGGCGCTGCGGTCGCGCGCGCGCTCCCTGGCCTTGACGCGGCTGTCGGAGCGAGAGAGCGAGAGGACGGAGCCCTTGCTGGTCTCGGACGTGCTGCTGCAGCCCGATCTGGTGAGCTGCTGCTGCTGGAGCTGCGAGCCGTCGACCTCCGCGTGAAGAGCAGAAGACTGTTTGTTGGCTGAGGCCGGGTGGTTGGGGAAGGCGGCGGCGTCGAGCTCGGGGAGCTTGTCGATTGCGGCGGCGGCAGCCTTGATGAGCCACTCGACGGCCTTGCTGGGCTGGTCGTAGCCAAGGCGATCCTGCAGGTCGTAGAACTGGATGGCGGTGGCGACGGAGAGGCGGACGCGGCGGTCGCGGATGCCCTTGGCCGTGTAGACCTTGCTGTGGCGGTCCTTGCCGCCGGAGCCGCGCGAGACGCGGTAGATCCGCGAGGAGGGGTGCTGCTGGTGCGGCGGCCACGGCACGAGCGCCAGCCGCTTGGCATCCCCGTGGTCCTGGTCCTGGTCGTCGGGGCGGCCCCGCTTGCCGAGCTCCACGGCTACGGCGGCGACGCTGAGCTCCATCCGGATGTGAATTGGTCCGCCGGCAAGCCGCCGCCAGTGCCTCTCATGCCCTACCCAGAGCGCATTGGTGGCGAAATTAAGCCAGCCAGGCCGCCGCGGGGAGCCGGGGAGTGGGAGGCGAGCGCGTGGGATTGGGGGCGCAGATCTGCGCGCGATCCCGTGTGCGCCCTGGGGCGATGGGATGGAGTGGAGTGGAGGGAGCACGGCGCGGCGAGGGAGGGAGAGGGAGGGAGAGAGGGGAGGTGGAGTGTGAGTAGGACGAGACGAGACGATGGAGGGAGGGAGGGAAAGGTCTCCCGATTTTATGAGAGAGGGGTAGAGGAGGAGGAGGGAGGTGTGCGGAACGAGGCGGTAGGGAGGGGCGTACCATTCTATCGGCCACACTGGTAGCGAGTAGCCCGTCACTCTCTCGCGCCGCGCCGCAGCGTCATCGGCTAGGCTAGTCGGCCGCCGCCGTAGTACCAGCACCAGTCTAGCAGGCAGCAGCGACAGCGCGTCGCAAGTCGCAACGAATCGGCACATAGTACGTACTGTACATGCGCGCGACGGATCCATGTCTCGTCCATCCATCGCTCAATCCATGTCCGATGGCAACTGGCTCGCTCGCTGTCAGACGTTCGTTCATCACGGCGACGACGGGAGCCCTCCAACCAGTCCAAGGTCTCTCTCTCCGCTCCGTGCCGGCGTCAGTGCAACAAACAAACGCTAGCCGTATCCTGGAAATGCCCGTGACGTCTCTGTCGCGAGGTCCTAGTTGGAGGCCAAATTTGATGTTTTGACTTTTTGATAAAGTTTAGTTGGATCTGACTCTGGTTTAAAAAATTCAAGGTCGGATCTTTTTTCTATGGCTGGGGTCGATAGTGGTATGTTAAGGCAGTCGCCGTCATCTCCTGTCTTATGACTGACCTGTGCTAAACGTCCTATCGCCACAAGGACCGGCGGTAGGTAGGTAAAAGCTACCGCCACCGCCGCTGGCAGTAGGGAGGGCACGTAAACCCCATAAACCCCGAGAACCGTATTGTGCCTTGGGAGGGGAAGAATTCCGCGGTAGTTAGTGCAACCCTACTACCAGTCGTCCTGGTGGTAGGATGCACAAACCTATCGCCGACCTACCTGGCGGTAGGTGGTCTGGGTTCTGTAACTGGAGCTTTTTTAAAATTTACGGTAGGGTGTGCAACCCTGCCGCCAGGGACTACGAGGGTCCTGACCCATTTAAAGTCCTTTTTCTTTGTGCAAAGCTTGAGCGTTTCAATTCAAAAAATTCACCATGCAGTAATATAATTTTGCAAATCAAAATGTTATGATCTCACGCATCGATATGGATGATAGTTCGACACATCAAACATATCAAATAGGTTTACATGTCCAACACAGTAATAGTGTAGCAAATCAACAATACCAAGTAGTTCGACATAGCCAACAAGTTCCCGTTCACAGCTCAACACAAATAGCAAATAGTTTAACTAGTTCAACATAAAGCGAGTATTTCGACATGACCATATCACTTGGTCTTCCTTCCCCCTCTTGGCAGTACGCTCCTCGTTTCTCTTCGAGCGGGTTTCATCCCCCTTCAAAAACTTTTTGACTAAAACTACTTGGAGGGATCGAGAGAGCTTACTTCTCTCGTCATGCAGCCATCTCGATCTGCAAAAAAACAATGGGAAAACAAAGGAGATCGGAGGGGGGAGTGGAGGGGATGAGAGAGGGCAACTGCTCTCCGTTCTTGCGGCGCGGCCGCGATAGGGGAGAAGATGGGGGCAGGGTTCATGGGTGGGCCACGAGAGCCGGCCCCAGTGCTCTATAACTGTTCAGCACCTACTGTCAGGGTCTTCGGCGGTAGAGTATAACAGCCTACCGCCAGGAGCCTCGGCGGTAGGTTTGACGGCAGAGGCCAGTGTCGTTTACTTGCACTGACGTGCATGAGTGGCCTACCCCAAAGTCCGCGGCGGTAGGTAGTTGTACCCTACCGCGATCGACCCCGGCGGTAGGAAAAGGGGTCAGATACCTTTTTTTAAGGGCCAAAACACCAAATTTGGCCTCCCTTGGACACCATCTCTGTCCAAAACCATTTTCAATCTCCTCCACAACGTATTTTTATATACACACAAAAAGAGTAATTTTGAATGTTATGAAACAAAATGATTTCTAGTAATAATCTAATTTACACGTGAAACACTATTAGTATGAGAGTCCTTCCACTATTAACTCGTTTTTTTCTGGATTCGTTTCGGCCTTTCCGGCGATGTTTTTTAGTGGGAGGAGACGTTCTCGTTGACAACGGAGTCGCCTGTGATGGCTTCGTCAATCTCAAATAATGTGTCCGCACAGTCCCTCGGAGATGCTTATAGGGTTGCGTGCGGGAGTGTGTGCTTTTATAGGTGAATGTATATGCGTATATATAAGTTTTTTTCCAAAATAATTCCGGTCTATGCATCATACGGTGCACACAACTATCGTATATATAAGTGTCTGCTTCTGTGCTTGTTAAAAAAAATATTGTACTACTACATGAACAATCGTAGCGAGGAAATTCAATCGGCAAACAGAATTGGAATCGATTGACCGTCGCAACTCCCAAATCTTTGAAACGGTTAGTTGTCTGCCGTGAGACCCCTCTGTAGAGAAACTCCTATCACCCCTCCCCCTCTCGCGACCGCGCCGCCCCCGCGGGCGGCCGGCCGCGCCCCGATCTCTCCCCCCCCAGCCCCCCCCCCTCTTCCCCTCCTCCCCGCTGCCGTCGCTGGCGCCCGCGGCCGGCCTGGCCCCGGGGTCGCTGGTGGCGGCGCCCCCTGCCTTTCCCCTCCCGGTGGCTCTCCGGCGCGGGGCGGAGCTGCGCCGGGGGGTGCTCCTCGGCGGCGACGGTCTTGCTGGCGGTGGGGTGCCTCGTCGCAGGGCGGGCGAGCGGCTGGACGGCGGCGGCGTCGTTGGCGGCGGGGTGGTGCTGCGGCACGTCCTGGCGGTGGAGCTCGGCCTAGATCTAGGCCCTACGGGGCCCATCTGGTCTTGGACGGGCCGGCGGCAGGGCGGGTCGGCGGCGTGATTCCCGGGAGGCGCGGGAGCGGCGTTGCGCGACGGGGGCTGGCGGTGCCGACGCCAGCCTGCTGCAGCACTGCTGGCGGGGCTTAGCGGGCCCGTTTCGGGCCTAGCCGGGCCAGGGGTGGCCTGATATGCCCCGCTGCCGTGTCCGGTCGGCTACCGCGATGGTGCCGGAGGCGCGGGCTTCTCGCACGACGGCGGTGGAGGTGGTTCCCTCCCGCTCGGCCTTGGTGCTGCTGTTCTCGTCGTGTGGCGCTTCTCTCCGGTCTTCTCGGCCTTGTGTTGGTGCTCGTAGTGAGACGGCGTGGGTGGCGGCGCAACCGCGACGGCGCATTGGGCAGTGGTTTGGTTGGTAGGCTTCGGATGGGCCGGTGGTGTTTGGCGTGCGGGAGAAATTCTTGCCGGCTCGTCCGGCTCCGATGCGGTGACAGCGGCGGGTGCCATCATTCCTTCTTGAAGGATGTTGGTGGTAGCCATTGTTAAGGCATATCTCTCTAGATGTAGTTTTGGTGATTGATGACAACATGTTTGCGGACTAATCGGGTGCTTTGAGCATTTCAGAGATTCATCATTTGGCACGAGACGATTTCTTTCCCCTCGGAGTGTCATTCAAGACGGTGTAGCTCTTTCGCTTATTTTGGTGGATTAGTTTCGTAGGAGTCACCGTACTATCAAGAGGGGGTCCGCTTTGGTAAGGCTAGGGTGGAATCAACACGTACACATCCTCTTTACACCCTCTGAGCCTTTCCGCTTCATTGGAGTTTTCTTTCCTCTCTCTTTGGACTGAGTCTGGTCCCAGCGGTAGTACCGCGGTACCCAGCGGTAGTACCACTTAGGGGTCACAAGAGGCAGTACCGCTCCGCAGCGGTAGTACCGCTGGTGGGTCCTCAGCAGTAGTACCGCTACGGTACCAGGCCCCTACCGCGTCGACTCGAGGGGTCTTTTTCGTGTCGGATTGTGCGGTACTTCGCAGCGGTAGTACAGCGGCAGTACCGCTCGTGAGCGGTAGTACCGCCCTACCACCGCGGCAGTACCGCCCAAATCCGTATCTCCCTTGCCCTCCAATCTCCACGGTAGTACCACCGGGGGAGCGGTAGTACCGCTGGTCTCAGCGGTAGTACCGCTGCCTTTTGCGGTAGTACCGCCCTCTGCGGGGCTGTTGTGGGGGGTAACGGTTGGATTGTTCACCCCACTATATAAAGAGGTCTTCTCCCCATAGTTGACCTACCTCTTCCCCAAAAGCTCCATTGTTGCTCCAAGCTCCATTTTCGCCCGATCTCTCTACCTAGCCAATCAAACTTGTTGATTTGCTCGGGATTGGTTGAGAAGGCCCCGATCTACACTTCCACCAAGAGAAATTTGATTCCCCCCACTTATCCCTAGCGGATCTTGTTACTCTTGGGTGTTTGAGCACCCTAGACGGTTGAGGTCACCGCGGAGCCATAGTGCATTGTGGTGAAGCTTTGCGGTGTCGTTGGGAGCCTCCAATTAAGTTGTGAAGATTGCCCCAACCTTGTTTGTAAAGGTCCGGTCGCCGCCTTCAAGGGCACCAATAGTGGAATCACGACATCTCGCATTGTGTGAAGGCGTGAGGAGAATACAGTGGCCCTAGTGGCTTCTTGGGGAGCATTGTGCCTCCACACCGCTCCAACGGAGACGTACTTCCCCTTAAAAGGAAGGAACTTCGGTAACACATCCTCGTCTTCACCGGCTCCACTCTTGGTTATCTCGTTCCTTTACTTTCGCAAGCTTACTTGTGTTAAATCCCTTGCTTGCTTGTGTGCTTGTTGTCATTGCATCATATAGGTTGCTCACTTAGTTGCATATCTAGACAACCTACTTTGATGCAAAGTTTAAATTGGAAAAGAAAAGCTAAAAATTGTTAGTTGCCTATTCACCCCCCCTCTAGTCAACTATATCGATCCTTTCAACCATTCTCCACTTCCCTCCGCGTACCGGGGGAAACCATAGGACTCGTCCGGGCAACAGCGTCGTCGACGTCGCATACCTTTTTGGAGATGTTGCTTGGTACGCGGCACTCGGAACCTCGGGCTGTAGTGTAGTGTCTCTGGAGGGCGCAGCGGTGGCGGGCCTTCCGCGCTTAGTCGAGCTACCGTTGTTGGCATTTGTTTCTTCTCTCTTTCTTCTTTGGGCTTGTTGTGCTGCTCGTCCCAGCATCGCGTTTGTACTCTTGGTTGGTGCTTTGGAATACAAAGCGAGGAAACCCTTTTCCGGTAAACGGTTAGTTGTTAAGCGTCCTGCTAAGCAACGTTTCCGTCGCTTATCCATGCCATGCATGGGGTGGTGCACTCTCTGATCGTGCTAGTATTATCTTTGCATATCTAGCTCACTAGCTAGCAGCCTAGCACTCGTACTCCTCGGTCTCCTCCATATGTCTATGCAAATATTAAAACCATCCTATGAATCCTAAGTGAAAGCTAGATTAATTAGGATACTAGTCATTTAACTAAAGGGCATTGTACTATGTGTGGAGTCGAGCAACTCTGGCAGAGTTGTCATGTCGACATGATCACCGTAAATAACTTCCATTATGATGATTTTAGCAGAAAAAATGCCCTGGCAGAATCGTCATCCCATGCCCAATCAACATACAATTTGTAGAGTCCACTCCAAACCGAGTTTGCGAGCTTCCGTACTTGGCGGTTGCAGGAGGCGATATATCACACCCTCCGTCAACCCAAATGTTGGCGCCATGGACATTTCAGGAGGTACACTCCCTTCCGCTGCTGCCTACTTCCCTGCACCAGCGCCGTCTGGTGCCACCTCCATCGTTCGGACCACCGCGATTGGGCCATGTCGCCTTCGTTGAGCTTGTCCCCGACCTCACACGCTTTGCCGCATGCATGCGCCTGCTTCCCGCTGTCGGCCGCATCACTCCTTCCGCAGCACAACCTCAAGGTGTTCAACAGGTTTCGTAGGTAAAATTTTCCAACATTTTCTTGTAAATTTAGTCTAATATCTCATAGATTCATGTAGATGACATAGCAATTGCATTTGTGTGGATGGATCCATTGGTAGAGTTTTTTTTTTAGATTCGTTCTCGGGTTCGAGCTTCGAGTTTTTTTCTTCTTCTTTTCTTTTGGGCATGTTTGTGCTATTGCCCCAATGGACACCTTATTTTCTTTTCTGCACTTGCATTTCATGTTTGGATTTGATGGTTGCTTTATTTAAAGCAGTGCGGAAGGCTATTTCAACACTTTTATGTCTAGAAAATATAAGGTTTGCAGGTTGCAGCAGAGGTCCCGCTGACATTTGAGAAACCGCTTAATCTCATAGTAGCAATGTGGAATGTGCGCCACATTTATTTTAATTCACATAAATAAGTATTGGGAATTCGTAGTAGAACATCCTTTTGAAAACAAAAGATTGTTTTTGGAACGTTGATTATTGCCATGGCCTACTCTCCTGAATCTCTCGGGCCACACCTCCTTGAAAAGGGGCACAATGTTCATGCAGGCATGATAGATGGTACTGCGGCGATCGATCATTTGAATCATATGCCGCCTCCTTTTCTTCTTTATCTTCTCAGCTTATCATTGAAAGGAGAAGCGTTGCTTTCCCCTCAAACAAGTTGCGACTTTTTCTCACCCCCTGTACTACATGTGGATCTATATATGATGTGCACAAATTAGACTTGCATGTTTATTTTTTGGGGCCAAAATTCTAAAACATGGTAGTAGTAAGGAACTACTACATATATATGATCACGTATTACGAAATTTAGTGAAAGTCGCACTTACAAGTTGTGAAACATTATAAAACAAGTATACACACATGTAAACAGACTGTCGAGAAATTCACGCTCACAAATTACTACTCCCTCCGTTCTGATTTACTCGTCGTGGTTTAGTTCAAATTTGAACTAAAACCACGACGAGTAAATGAAGGGAGTATATTTAACACGTGCAATAATGTAGTAAACAGTACTTCCTTCATCCAAAAAAGCTTGTCCCGCAAATGGATGTATTTAGCACTAACTTGATGCTAGATATATCCATTTGAGGGACAAATTTTTTCGGACAAAGGAGTACCTGCAATTATATGTGGGCATTGTTTTTTTAAGCAATATATGTGCACAGTGTTGGTAACCGAAAGCTGAACTCCATAACAGTAGCTCACATTGTTGGCATATGCTCGCAGGGAACATCAAGGTACAGTAGCAAGCTCATGTTCAGTGCCGTGCTGGTATTCTTGACATCTCACTCTCTCACCTCCGCTGAGCTAGAATTGAAGGAGAAGAAAGGGGTACGTGATTTCTCTCGCTTTTGCTTGTGCGGTTGTCATGGCACTTGGCTTGCCTGTTCTTTTCACACACATTTTTCTCCCATCGATCTGAGAAACTGCAACGAGCCAGTACTTGCCACCAACAAGCTCCAATCATTGCCCTAAGGAGAAGATTGGGCTACAAAGCTTTTGTTCCTTGCTCAAGGAAAAAATAGCACCGACCCACCCTTGTGCTTTGATTTATTACATTGTTTACTTCATGAATTACTCCTACCCCACAAAGACAGTAAAACATGAACAGTAAATTATTGTGGTCATATTAAATTGTTTGCTCTTTCTTCTTGTTTTCTTGTGCATATTGTGGAGGCGAGACGAAATTTTCTACTCCCTCAATTCCTAAATACTCCCTCCATCCGAAAATACTTGTCAAAGAAATGGATGTATCTAGATCTATTTTAGTTCTAAATACATCCACTTTTATCCATTTCCGTGACAAGTAATTCCAAACGGAGGGGGTATAAGTCTTTCTAGCGATTTCAATATGGACTACATACGATGTATATAGACATAGTTTAGAGTGTAGATTCACTCATTTTGCTTTGTATGTAGTCATATTAGAATCTCTAAAAAGACTTACATTTAGAAACGGAGGGAGTAGAAGTCAACTGCCGTGGATTAAAAAAAGGTGGCAGGAGTTAAGTCAACTTGTATTCTAGTTATAGAGAAGAAGAGGAGTGGAGTCAACTTCAAATATATAAACATGTTCTTCTTTTTTCCAAATTTTGTAATGTAAGCTTCATGACTTGGCATGGGACCAAAGGTCCAAGGAAGTTGTTTACATATTTGGTAGTGTACTATGGCAAAATAATATGATCTTTGTGTATTTCCCTGGGACCAAAATAAGAGAGTTGTTGTAGAGGTATTAAGGCCAGGTTATTCAGATTGTATCTGGTCACGTTAGCTGGGGACCAGGGTGATTTAAACTATTATCCTAAGAGCACCAATTCCTTGTCTATTATCTTAGAATTAGCATGGCTAGAATCAGAATATTAAGTACAAACCCCTTTAACTTTTCCAATTGAGAGAGTACATTATCTTCAATCCTCAGTTTGAAGATTAATTTAAGAATGTACTCAGCCATATTCAGTGTAGTCTCACTAACATTATGAGCTATTCTTGGATTCATCTAATTACCACTGTCAATCAGTATAGGTTTAGTGGTATATATATGGATTTGAAGTTGTGATTGGCAAGCAAAAGGGATGATATAGCACGTGTACTTGGAGTAGGGCATTTAAGAGACCGAGCTCCATGGAGGCCTTAATTTTGAAAACTTCAAAATTCAAACTTTTCAGTTTCAAAGAATTCTAGAAAAATACCCATGTACACAAGGATGTAATGTGTATATGTGTAAAATTTCAGAATGAAATGCCTTAAATTGCGAGCTGCACAAAAAATACACAATCATGAACTTTGAGGATGCACATATGCGAAAAAGCTAAAGCTATAGTTTTTTTTGTAGCTCCCATTTTAACGTATTTTGACCTGAAAATTTACACGCATGTACATTATATCTCTAGGTTCATGTGTATTTTTTCAGAATAAAAAGGAACTGGTAAGTTTGAATTTTGAAGTTTCCAAATTCGGCCTCCATGGAGCTCAGCCCCTGTTTGGCATTTTTGGTATACTTAACACTTGTGAACGAGATCATAAAACCTTAGTCGGCTACTTGTGTACTGTAGTATACTCCCCCGTTCCAAATTACTCGTCGTGGTTTTAGTTCAAACTAAAACCACGACGAGTAATTTGGAACGGAGGGAGTAGCATATTAGTACTACTACTTGGAGTATAAGATATTGTTTCAGGTGAGGTTAGGCCCTCTTTCCATTTGTTTATTGAACAAATTAGAGAGGTGAAAGTTTATGTGCATGCATGGTACTAGCTGCACTACTTTTCCTTCTCTTGTAAAGAGGCCATGTCTCGAATCTCCAAGCACTTTCTATCTGTTTGCAAGATATAGGGTGTACTACACCTGGGTCTTGTTTATTGGTCTCTTCGTATTTTGTAGTAAGATAGTATTACAAGCTCTATTCGGGGGCCCCAATCTAGAAAGCAAAATTTGAGTTGTAGCCAGATCAATGGAAAAAACAAAGACCTAAGAGCATCTACAACCATAGTTCACAAATCATGGCCACTATACGTCCGCAAACGCGTTCATGAACAATGCACCGTGATCCTGCAAGTGTCGCGGGAAACCACGGCCATCTATGGGACCAGGAGGCCCCTTGCTGGTTCGGCAAGGGGGGGGGGGGGTCGCGTTGCACAAAGAGCAGACGAGCGTGGGGCAGCACGACAGAGATCACGCAGGCAATTTTACTCAGGTTCAGGCTGCTGTGAGGCGTAAAACCCTACTCCTGCTTTGGTGAAATAATGGTGGAAAGGTGGTGGTGGAGCGTAGTACACTTGCCCGGCAAGGGTTGCCTCAGGGCGGCAGTGGCTATGCGCGTACGGGGGTGTGAGTTATCCAACCTTCTAACCCTGTCTACGGTTGCCATGGGCCTCCTTTTATAGATCAAGGGCTTACCACAATGGCAAAGTAGTCATTACGCACTGATAAGATAGCAAACAGTGCTATCATACCTAACTCTACGGGCTGACAGGGCGCATTAAATGCACCGCTCAACGTCACATCGTTGGTTGCCCGGCAAGGCTTGCCGAGCTATCTTGCCAGCTCCACGCCTGCTTGCTTGACACGTCGCTGGACGGGTGTCATCTGTGGGGTTTTCTTGTAGGAAGAGGCTGCCATGTGGCGTATGGCTGCCACTTAGTCACTCTGCGGCTTGACACCGCACTGATCGATGACGTGGGTCGTGGTGGAGTGATTGGTGAGGTGGTTTTGCCTCCGTGAGTCCCGGCAGGCCCTGCCGGGACGCCTTGGTTGTTTTCTTCTGAGGGTGGTCTCGCCCCTTGCCGGGCTCGCCTGCCCGGCAAAGGAGGCCCTTCTCTTGATGATATCTTGCCTCTCTGGCTTGATCTTGGTCCCTCTGATCTGCATGTTGGTCCTTCGAGTCTCTTGATTTCTTGTACTCCGACTTGGGCTGGTGCTTCAATCTTGTTCCTGGGCCTGTGCACAGTCAGGGCAACAGACACAGGGTTTGTTGCACCAACAGAAGCCCCCGGGCCTGCCCCGAACGCGCTGCCAAGCGTCATCGGGGTAGGGCCTAACAAGTGCACAGGCAGGGTTGCTGAAGAGGCTGGTCCCTTGAGGTCTTCTTTGCTTCTTCATTAGCCTTGATTCCGGGCCAGTTTCCGGTTTCTCCGCGCGTCATGCAAAGCCAATAGTGGTGGGGCCGCTCCAGTAATGGCCCATGAATGGCTTTATCGCACGGGGTAGAAACTGCCAATTCACTCTTCCCACCACGCCCTTATCCTTGGCCACGTATGCTGCATGCATCGCACGGGGTAGGTAACGGAGGCGCGTGCCATGGGAGAGCATCAAGGCGAGGGCCTGGTCGTCTTGAATTGGCGGAGGAGGACGGTGGCCGCCCGTTGAGGGAGCGGCTCCCCTCCCCAGCCCGCTTATAAAGGGGAGGGACGGAAGAGGGCAGAGTCACTCATCTTCGCATTCCTCCTCTTCTGTCTTCTGCTTCTACTGGTTATGTTGAAGAGAAGAGCCTGGGGCCAGCCCCCGGGCTCTTGGTTGGGGCTAATGTTGCCACACACAGGTGCTGATGCTCGGGGAGTGAGCCTGGTCCTGGTTGTGGCGAATTTCTTGGTTCCTTCGAGGCTCGGCCGGGGGGCGGGGCTGGAGACCATTGGTAATCCCAGCACTGCCCCTCCCGGAAGTCTTGGGGTTGATGTCGGCAAGAGGCGCGCCTTCCTGCCCGCCAAGGTGGGGAGCGGTGCGCCTCGAGCCCCCTGGCCGTCTCGGGCGCTCGTCGTCTTCCCGGGGAAGGCGCCGGACTGGAGTCTTGGCCTTCCCCTGGAACGGTGTTGAGGAAGACGAAGCTAGGGGAGAAGGAGAAGGCGGGAGGCAGGCCGACCAGTAGGAGCACGACTGCATCGACGCGTTCGTCTCGTGCTGGCGACTTGCTGCCCGTCTGTATGGCTATTCCCCCCACTTCCCAACGTCGTCATCACCGTTTCTTCCGGTTGCCGGGAAAAGGCTTGTCCCCCTGGTGCTTCCGCTTCCCTCAGGAGTCTTCTGGTTGGGCCCCGGCGTCTTCCTCTGCCGGTGCCTATGCTGGAGCTCCCCGTTTGGTCCTGGAAGCGGTGACCAGGGAGCCGTCGGGGTGCTCCGCATGTCTTCCTCCTTCGCAGCCTCGCCACTCCCGATCTTGTCAAGCCGCGCTTGTCAGTTCCTGACAAGGATCAGGGTGGCGTTGTGCCGGCGTGTCGCCCGTCCTCTTCTCTTCCCACCGCACTACCTGGGATAAGAGGGACATGGAAAGGAGTTTATGGAGCACTTAACTTTTTTCAATCTTAAATCTGTAGGCACTTGCCAAATTTTAATTCAAATAATGTAATCTCTTGAGTCCTTGTTTGTGTTCTGTAATGCTTGTACTTGTTTCAGCATATTAATGAAAAAGATGAACCTTGCCGAGAAACCATGCATGTGTATGTCCATGCAGAGGCGAGATGCCTCTTTAATGTAAATAAATGAGTTTTCCCGGCAAGCTATCCTGCCGGCACCTTTTTTGTCTGCCGGAGAATCATATATGCCGGGGAACAGACAAAGGGGCCAGCCCCCGCCAACTTCTTTTTAGGAAAGGCCACTACAACCATTCCGTCCGAAGCAACGTTCGAGTCAGGGGTGGGAGCACCCAAGTCTTAGGAGAGTGGTGAGGTTTTCTTATGCACAAGTTATAGCATACAGAACACTAACGGACAGGAGGTAAAACTTATCTGTTTGGCTTGTCGGCGATCGCAGTGCCGGGCAGTCTTCTCAACTCCTTCTCGAAGCCAAGTTCACGGCAGGAACCTGCAACTTCATGCAGATGAGAATGAATGCAGGATGCGATCCTATCTATATGCATATGCAAATGCTCATGAAATGCTTATGCAGTGATCTTGGAATGCTTATGCATGCATGCAATCTTGGTCGGGGCCCCCCACAACGCTTCTCTATTTTCTCTTGCACGGGGTCATCGCCCCAACTTTGTACAAGGGGTTACATGCAGCTGAGGCAAGGCCTGTACAAAAGGGTGGCTGCCGGGCAGGGCCCGACAGCCGCGCCTTACGGGTAGAACTTGCGGAGATGCTCAATATTCCATGAGTTTTGCAACTGAGTGCCATCTCCGGTCTCCAGACGGACTGCGCCAGGTCTGGTGACTCGTACTACCCGGTAAGGGCCTTCCCTCTTCGGTGAAAACTTGTTTGTACACTTGGCGGACTAAACGCACCTAAGGACAAGGTCACCTTCCTCAAAACACCGGGCATGAACCATGCGGCTATGATAGCGATGCAGGGCTTGCTGATAGCGTGCAGCACGCGTAGCAGCCCAGAGACGGTTCTCCTCGAGTAGCACAACATCGTCACGCCGGTGCTGATCTTGTGCTACTTCATCGTAGGCAAGCACTCAAGGTGATCCGTAAATGAGTTTCGTGGGGATTACTGCTTCTGCCCCGTAGACCAGGGAGAAGGGAGTCTGCCTGGTAGCTCGATTTGGTGTCGTTCTGAGGGACCAGAGAACTACCGGCAGCTCCTCGATCCACTGCCTGTCGTGCTTCTGCAGCGTATCAAAGGTTCTTGTCTTGAGCCCACGCAACACCTCAGCATTCGCCCTCTCAGCTTGTCCATTGCTCCGGGGGTGTGCCACAAAGGCAAATGAGATCTTGCATCCGAGGGCATGAACATACTGCATGAAGGCGTGACTCGTGAACTGGGTGCCGTTGTCGATAATGATCCTTGCCGAAACTCCAAAACGACACACCAAATCTTTCAAGAACTTGATAGCTGACTGAGCAGTCACCTTTCTCACGGCAGTCACTTCCAACCACTTTGTAAACTTGTCGATAGCAACAAACAAGAATTCAAAGCCCCTGATTGCTCGGGGGAAGGGGCCGAGGATATTGAGCCCCCAGACCAAAAATTGCCATGATAGAGGGATTGTTTGAAGAGCTTGGGCAGGCAGGTGGGTTTTCTTGGAATGGAACTGGCAGGCTTCACATTTCGTGACTAGCTCGACCGCATCTTGGAGGGCTGTGGGCCAATATAATCCTTACCGGAATGCTTTCCCAACTAATGTCCTTGATCCAATGTGGGAGCTGCACATGCCTTTGTGAATCTCAGGCAGCAGTTCCTTTCCTTCTTCCTAGCAGACACACTTCAATTTCACACTGTTGGGCCTCCTTCTGTACAGAGTGTCATCGACAAACTGATACATACTGGCCCTCTGGGCTACTTTTTCAGCTTCATCTTGGTCGCCGGGAAGCTCTCCGGTTTGGAGGTAGTGGACAATGTGCTTGCCCAAGTTGGAGCCTGGGGCTCGGCAACAAGGACTAGCGGCACCTCCTCTTCTGCGGGAGCACATGCCTCGTTCGCGAGGTCCATGGGCCCGACTGGAGGGTGTGGTCCGGCAGGCTGCGAAGAGTTGTTTCCGGCAGGGTCTCTGCCAGGAGTGGACGACTCTACCGAGAGAGGCTTACCGGTGTCCAACTTTCTCCTTTTTCCGGGCCATTGTTGCTGGGGATATGCAGGGCTGAGTGAGATGGAGAACAAAAGTCCCTGGTTCCACAGGAAGCTTCTGTGAAGCACACTTTGACAGATGATCAGCTATGCTATTTTTCGCACAGGGTACGTGCTCTGTTTGCAATCCGTCAAAGCGCTCCTCAAGTCTCCTCACTTCCTCGACGTATGCCTCCATCAATGGACTTTGGTAATCCTTGTTGACTTGTCTCACCGCAAGCTGTGAATCTCCTCGAACGGTCAGCTTCTTAACTCCCAATTCCACTACAATCCTCAGCCCGGCAAGGATCCCTTCATACTCAGTTGTATTGTTGGTTGCTTCTTCCCGGGCAAAATGCATTTGGACGATGTACTTCAAGTGCTCCCCGGAGGGGGCAACAAGAAGCACGCCAGCTCCTGCACCTTGTAGGGAAAAACTGAAAACACACCATCAAAATACATAATCCATTCTTGGGGCGATTCCTTGCCGGGGATAACTGTCTCTGTCACTTCCTCATCAGGGGTTGGCATCCATTCTGCAATAAACTCTGCCAATGCCCTGCTCTGAATAGTTGATGTGCTCTCAAACTTCAAACCAAAGCTGGATAACTCCAAAGCCCACTCCACTATTCTGCCGGTAGCCTCTCGGTTTCGGAGTATCCTTTGCAACGGAAAACGAGTGACAACTGTGATCTCGTGGGCTTGGAAGTAGTGGCGCAATTTCCTTGAGGCCATGATGAGACCAAAAATCAACTTTTGCACGCCAGAGTACCTCGATCTAGCCCTCTGTAACAAGGAGCTGACGAAGTACACTAGGCGCTGCACCACTTTCTTCTTGCTGCGTCCTGGGGGTTGCTCTCGTTGCCGTGCTCACTGCTGTCCTGATCCTTCTCTGACTCTGCCAGACTCTGCTCACTCTCTGCCTCATCCACTTCTCGCTGTGCTACCAAGGCTGCACTGACCACTTGGTTGGTTGCCACTAAGTACAGCAGCAACGGTTCCTGGGGTTTGGGAGCAACCAATGTAGGCACAGAGGACAAATAGGTCTTCAACTCTTGCAAAGCTGCATCTGCTTCCGGGGTCCACTTCATAGGCCCTGCCTTCTTCAAAATTTTAAAGAACGGCAGGGCGCGCTTGGCAGACTTGGAGATGAATCTGCTTAACGCGGCAACGCATCCTGTCAGACGCCTCACATCCTTAACTGTCCTTGGCGCTTGGATCTGCTCGATAGCCTTGATCTTGTCGGGGTTGGCTTCGATCCACGGTGGGACACAAAGAACCTAAGCAACTTGCTGGAGGGAGCACCAAATACACACTTCTTCGGGTTGAGCTTCAAATTGATCTTGCGCAGATTAGAAAATGTCTCCTCCAAATCCTGGATAAGGGTGGCTCTATCCTTGGTCTTGACCACAATGTCATCCATATAAGCTTCTATGTTTCGGTGCAGCTGTGGCTCAAAACCAATCTGGACTGCTCTTGCAAAAGTGGACCCGACACTCTTTAATCCAAATGGCATGCGGACAAAGCAGTACGTACCACATGGAGTGATGAACGACGTCTTCTCTTCATCTTCCTTGGACATGAAGATTTGGTGATACCCAGAATATGCATCCAGAAAGGAGAGCAAATCACAACCTGAAGTGGAATCCACAATCTGATCGATGCGCGGAAAGGGAAACGGGTCTTTCGGGCAAGCCTTGTTGAGATCTGTGAAATCTATGCAAAGCCTCCATTTCCCGTTAGCCTTCCGGACTACCACTGGATTTGCCAACCATGTTGGATGCAGCACTCCTCTGACCAAACTAGCTGCCTCAAGTTTCTTAATCTCTTCCGCAATGAACTGCTGCCTCTTCGAGGCCTACTTCCGGACTTTCTGCTTGACAGGTCGGGCGTGTGGGCATACAACAAGGTGGTGCTCGATTACCTCCCTGGGAACACCGGGGATATCAGATGGTTGCCAGGCAAACACATTGATATTCGCCCGCAGGAAGGCAACGAGCGCGCTTTCCTATTTGTCATCGAGGGTGGCGCTGATAGTGAAAGTACCATCAACGCCAGCCAGCCCTGCTGGGACCTTCTTCACTTGGGGTGCCGCGACCTTGGATCTCTTGTTGTTGGAATACTCCGACACGTCATCAATGGGTGCCATGCACTCGGTGGGGGCACGCTTCCCGG
Organism: Triticum aestivum; assembly: GCF_018294505.1. Taxonomy (NCBI): domain Eukaryota; kingdom Viridiplantae; phylum Streptophyta; class Magnoliopsida; order Poales; family Poaceae; genus Triticum; species Triticum aestivum. The sequence continues at coordinate 304,876,515 of NC_057799.1, forward strand.
ACTCTTTGCTGGAGGTCCTACAATCTCTCTTCTTTCCTTTGCTTTCCTTGGCGGGAACTGCTGCTGCTGCTGCCTCTGCCGCGACCGCGTCCCAGTATATCTTGTCCATACAGATGATTGCATCCTTCTCATCTGACGGGACGGTGATGACTCCCGGTGGCCTAGACATCTTCAAGGTGTTGTAGGCATAGTGGGATCCTACCATGAATTTAGCCAAGGCCGGGCGCCCAAGAATCCCATTGTATGGCAGGGGGAGATCAACCACATCAAACACGATCCTCAGTCCGGTAGTTCAGTTCTCCCCCAAGCATTACATGCAACGTGATCTTTCCCTTAGGATGACTCCTGCCGGGATTAACTCCTTGAAACGTGTCGGTAACCTCTAGCTCTTCCTCTGCTATTTGAAGCTTGCTGATAACTGCTGGGGAAATCAGATTCAACCCGGCCCCGTTGTCCACCAACATCTTTGTGACCTTAAGGTTGCGGATTGTTGGGGAAACCAACAATGGCAAACACCCTACCGCAGTGGTACGTCTAGGATGATCCTCCTCGTCAAAGATGATGGGCGTACGGGACCATTTGAGCGGCTTCCGGGCCTCAGACGCTGGTTCCACGGCATTGACCTCTCGTGCCCACCGCTTGAGCTGGTGGTGAGAAGTGTGCAGAGATGCACCTCCGTCAATGCACAGGGCGTCTGTGGCCTTCTGAAACTCTTGCTCACTGGTTTCATCTTCATCCCTTCCATTACTCTCATCATCACATGCTTCCTTCTCTCGACCTCTGGCGGGCTTTCCTTGGTTCCGAAAGGGTTTGCCGAGGCAGTTTACTTCACCACCTCGGCCCTTACCGCCAGCGACATTCTGACCCTTTTCCTTATCACGCTTCTCATACTTTGCTTTCTGTCTCTTGACAAGCTGCTCAACCTGATAACACTCTTGAAGGTCGTGGCCCTTGGTCCGATGAATCTTGTAGTACGGCCCATACCTTTCTCGGCTTTCTCGGCAGCAGCAGCTTCCTGGCTGTCAGCGCACACGGCAGCTTCCTCGCTGGGGGCCTCAGCTTTGACTTTCTTGCCAGTACTAGGCGTACCCGATCCTTCAACAGTCATCACTGCCTTATCTCTCTGCTTCTTATTGCGCTTCTTGCTCTTCTTCTGGCTGGTTGATTCGTCCTCATCCTCTAAATCAACATTGGTGCAATCTTCCTCTTCGGGCAACTTCCTTCCCTCCTCCATCCGAGCACACTTATCCACCAACGTCTAAAGCTCCTTCACAGTCTTGGGCAACCGCATGTTCATCTTGGAACGGATGCGACGGTTGCGCACATTGGACTCGAAGGCAGCTATTACGGCTGCCGGATGGATATTTGGGATATTTCTATGAATTTTGCTGAATCTCTATAAATAAATACTAACGGAGGGTTTCTCCTTCCTTCAGTTGGAGAAGCTGCAAGTCGCCGGGTCGACCCGGCTCTTGGTGGCCACCGGTGAAGGCACCGATGAACTCATGGCACAGTGAAAGTGCTAGTTATCGACTAGAGGGGGGGGGTGAATAGGCGATTTTTATGAAAGTCTTCAAAACATGGAAGTTTCAAAGACAAACAATAGAAATGAACCTATTGACATGCAGCGGAAGGGACTACACTAGACAAGCCATAGTCAAGTATTCAATGAAGTGAAAGCACGAAGACTATTAGCAGCTAGGTAGTATGGACCAGGATGGAAGATAGTATGAAGCCATACAGTAATAGTCGTCACACAGTGAAGTCAATCAGATCAAGCAAGCAGGCAATGACTTCACGAAGACAAACAGTAAGTAAAGAGAGCGAGAAGATAGAACCAGTTGCTTGGTGAGGACGAGGATTTGTTGGACCAGTTCCAGTTGCTGTGACAACTATACGTCTGGTTAGGGAGGCTGAGATTCAACTCCGAAGACCGCGTCTTCACCTTATTCCCCTTGAGCTAAGGACACTTAGTCCTCACCCAATCACTCTGGTAAGTCTTCAAGGTAGACTTCCAAACCTTCACAGACTTCGTTCACCGACAATCCACAATGACTCTTGGATGCTCAGAACGCGACGCCTACCCGGCTGGAGGATTCACAGTCCTCAAGTGTAACAAGTCTTCAGGTCACGCGGACAAAAAGACTTCAGTGATGCCAAACACTCTTTGGGCTCTGGGTGTTTTGGGCTTTGTCCTCGCAAGGATCTCTCTCTGAAATGCTTCGGAGGTGGGTTGCTCTCAAACGACAAAAGCCGTGTACTAACTCTGAGCAGCCACCAATTTATGGTGTACGGGGTGGGCTATTTATAGCCAGAAGGCAACCCGACCTAATTTGTCCGAAATGACCCTGGGTCACTAAGGAACTGACACGTGTCCAACGGTCAGATTTCAAACACACGCGGCAGCTTGACTTGGGCTACAAGTAAAGCTGGCTTATCCGACTCTGGATAAGATTTGCTCTCATTGTCTTCGCTCGAAGACATATGATTTGGTTGAGCATCACTTCAGTCACTCTGACTTTGTTCACATGGACCCCACTTAACAGTACGGTGGTTCCTATGACTCAACAAAGAAGAAAAGGAAACTACGAAACAACTATGTCTTCGCTCTCCATAGTCTTCATGCGATGTCTTCTTATGTCATAGTCTTCAACGTGAATATCTTCACAGACCACCATTATCTTCAATGTCTTCACACATTTTTAGGGGTCATCTCCGGTAGGTAGACCGAATCAATGAGGGACTACTACCTATGTTATCCTATAATTCTCACAAACACATTAGTCCCTCAACCAGGTTTGTCATCAATACTCCAAAACCAACTAGGGGTGGCGCTAGATGCACTTACAATCTCCCCCTTTTTGGTGATTGATGACAAACTGGTTGAAGTTTTCAACAGGGATAAAAGTATGTGAAATTGTAAGGGTTAAGGTATTGTCTTCATAAGTAGCAAAAGGCTCCCCCTGAAGATGTGCATATAAATAGTTTGCGTTTGAATGCAAATGCACATGGCAGGTTTTACTTGTGGAGATCCTCTTCAACTAATGAAGACAATTCATCATGCATGAAAGGATGTAACGAAGGTAATGACATGCATAATGAAAAATGGACGTCTGCGGAATGACTTCGTGCGGAATTTATCGCCGCACATGCGGAATTTATCGTCGCATCACATAGTTGACAGAAAGGTAGTAGACGACCATCAAGTTTAAGTGTTACAACTCAAAGAACCAAAAGTATCAAAAGCGAGAGTTGTAAACACTTGGCAAAAAGTATAGCAACCACCCATAAGGACCCGCTTGAAGACTATCAACCCATATGCTTCTCCCCCTTTTGTCAGTAAGGACCAAAAAGGTTTGAAGACATAGAGCCTCTACTCGTTCCCATGAGGAGTAGGTGAAGGTGCAGGGTTGACGTTGTAGTCCGGTGGTGGAGAAGAACTTGGTGCAGTGTCGATACGAGGTGAAGTAGCATCATCTTCGTCATCTATGACTCTGGCATTGACAGTTGCCGCTGAGGATGAGTACTTAGAGTCTTCGAGTGAGGGAGTCCGACGCAAGACAGCATTCCTGGGAGGAGTGGAATCAAATTTGAATCTCTCTGTGAAGCCATCTTGTTGAAGATCATCTTCAGAACTGAGCAATGTCAGACTTTTCCACGACCGCCGATAGGTTTCATGAGTGACAAATGCATTCTTGGTGGCAAGATTTCGAATGCGATTAACATCCACCAAGAGGCTCTCCATCTGACGATTGAGCTAGTCATGATGCTTATCTTGTTTCTGATGCAAGGCCAAGAGAAGCTCCCGGTCATTGAGTACACGAGATCGCTTCCGAGGCCTTTGAGCAATAGTGCTTTCAGTGGCTTCAGTATGGGCACGATGAGGTGCACGTGTATTTCCAGCCAAAGGATAAACACGAGTTGCAGCAAGAACTCCTTCAATAGGTTGAGTGAAACATTGACGATCTACGTTGTGAAGATAAATTGGCTCCTTGGCAGGCTCTAGGTATATGGCTTCGACAGACATATCAACCTCTGGCAAGAATATGAGATGGTTGCGCGCAAAAGGCTGATAGTTGATAGCAGAGTGAAGCTTGATGAGGCGCATTACTCATGGAGCATAAAATTTCAGACCAAATAGATCAGAGCCAGATGCAGCAAGTTGTCTGATGAAGAAATCCTGAGCATTGAAGCTGACACCATTGAGAATATAGAAAACCAATGTCTTCATTGAGCCTTCAAGCTTTGCTGCTGAAGAATGTCCTTTGACGGGCCATAGAGTTCGCCTTATAATATGATAGATGGTGCGGGGCAGATACTCTAGGTCTTCAACAAAGAATTCCTTTGGATATTCAACATCTTGTGGCAGTGGCTTCATCATGCTCAGCATTTGGCTCATATTTGGCTCAGGCTTCTGGAATATGCTCTCCAAAGCATTGCGGTGAAGCTGACAACCAGGTTCATACAGTTCACCTGGAGTGGGCAGGGCAGTAAGCTCAATGATATCAAGAGCTTTGGCTTCATGGTGTACATTGCTTGTCATCCACTCAAGGACCCAAGTCTTCGGATCCCTGTTGTAGTCGCGAATGTGAAGAGTAGCATAGAATTGTAGCAGAAGCTCCTCATTCCAATTTTCTTTGTCGGTCGCAAACTGCAGAAGACCAGCATCTCTGAAGCAGTCTAGGGCTTCTTCCAAGTAGGGCGGGCCAGCAATGGCTTCGCAGTCTAGACGCATATGGGGAAAAAAGCGCCCTTGATTGTATAAGACACAAGAATAATAACTGCGTTGTTGATAGCTCCAGAACCGATTATATGTAATTCTTGGCCTTGAATATGGGTCCTTGGCACTATCAAAGAAGGTGTTGTGTGCTTTGAAGCCATTCACATTGAACGATCCCGGCGAAGACGCAGTACCTGGAAACCTTGGCAGCCGGGGCTTTGGCTTCTGAACCTGAGGCCTGTGCTCCAAATGATAGTCAAACTGTGGTCCGGGAGCAGGCGGAGGAACCAGAATAGGCCATCGAACAGTGACAAGCTGGCCGCGATCAAATGCTTGCTCAATGGTGTGAGGCCTTGGAGGCGGTACAGGAGCATTGGCATTGACATGGGCTTCAGACTGCACATTGGCTTCAGGTGCATCATTGGCTTCAGGTGCATCATTGGCTTCAGGCACCATATTCACTTCAGGCGCCACATTAGCTTCAGCCATGACAACGTCATTGGCTTCAGTAGTGTTGTTTGTGGCCGCCTCAGTATTTTCAACCTCCACTTGAGTAGCTGGAGGGTCGGGCACAGACTCGTTCTCCTCGAGGACATCTTCTTGGGAAACAGGGGGTGTAGCAGCTCTTTCTTCATCTCGTGGTTCTTGATTGTCATCGGCTGATGCAGCCGAAATGTCTTCAGCAGCTTTTGCTTCAGACGCAGAGACGTTCACAGTTGGAGTGGCGTCAGGAAACACTTGTCGTGCCACTGAGTTGTGTTGCACTCCTTCTGGAACGCTCGACAGAGCGACCTGTGGCCTTGGTCCTTTGCGAAGCCTGCGGAATGCGGGCGACGCGTTTGGAGAGGAAGTTGGTAGTACCACATAGTCGTCATCGTCAAGCACCGGAGTGGTGACTTGAGGTGGTGGAGTACTTGGTGATTCTTCTTGACGGGGGGAGTCTTGAGGGCGATCAGCCCATGAATCATCCTGAGCAATTGGCGTCAGGGGACGACCAATGCTGATGAGTTCGCTGTTCGTGAGAACAGGCGATGATACCATTTGGTGCTCTATCTGAGGAAGGACTTCATCATCATCTACATTGTCTTGGGGACCAATGTCTTCAGCTACGGTGGGGTCAACAGCTGGAACTTCTTCAGCTTCAAGAGCCTCTGTGGAAGCAGGCTCGTGAAGTACTAGCTGATGCTCTTGGTGTTCAGATGCAGGACGAGCAACTGAGATGGGCTCGACAACAAGGGGCTCTGAGGGATCAGCCCAATCTTTCTTCGAAGACTTCGTCTTCCGCTTCTTGGGCTGTGGTGCATCATCAGTGGCATTCTTGTTCTTGCGCTTTCTGGCTTCGGCTTCAGCAGCCCTTGTTTTCCTGAGTTCTGAAGCTACTGTGGGGACCTTAGGCTTCGAGCCTGTCATACTGGCAGGGAAGACAATGCGAGGTGCTTTGATACGTCCATTTTGCATCATGCTTTTATATCGATATTTATTGCATTATGGGTTGTTATTATACATTATGTCACAATACTTATGCCTATTCTCTCTTATTTTACAAGGTTTACATAAAGAGGGAGAATGCCGGCAGCTGGAATTCTGGGCTGGAAAAGGAGCAAATATTAGAGACCTATTCAGCACAACTCCAAAAGTCCTGAAACTCCACGGAAGTTATTTTTGGAAATAATAAAAAATACTAAGCGAAGAAAATACTAGAGGGGACCCACACCGTGGGCACGAGGGTGGGGGGCGCGCCCTACCCCCCTGGGCACGCCCCCTGCCTCGTGGGCCCCCCGGTGGCCCTCCGGTGCCCATCTTCTGCTATATGAAGTCTTTCGTCCAAAGAAAAATCATAAGCAAGCTTTCGGGACGAGACTCCGCCGCCACGAGGCGGAACCTTGGTGGAACCAATCTAGGGCTCTGGCGGAGCTGTTCTACCGGGGACACTTCCCTCCGGGAGGGGGAAATCATCGCCATCGTCATCACCAACGCTCCTCTCATCGAGAGGGGGCCAATCTCCATGAACATCTTCACCAGCACCATCTCCTCTCAAACCCTAGTTCATCTCTTGTATCCAATTCTTGTCTCTAAGTCTCAGATTGGTACTTGTAGGTTGCTAGTAGTGTTGATTACTCCTTGTAGTTGATGCTAGTCGGTTTATTTGGTGGAAGATCATATGTTCAGATCCTTTATGCATATTAATACCCCTCTGATTATGAACATGAATATGCTTTGTGAGTAGTTACGTTTGTTCCTGAGGACATGGGAGAAGTCTTGCTATTAGTAGTCATGTGAATTTGGTATTCGTTCGATATTTTGATGAGATGTATGTTGTCTCTCCTCTAGTGGTGTTATGTGAACGTCGACTACATGACACTTCACCATTATTTGGGCCTAGAGGAAGGCATTGGGAAGTAATAAGTAGATGATGGGTTGCTAGAGTGACAGAAGCTTAAACCCTAGTTTATGCGTTGCTTCGTAAGGGGCTGATTTGGATCCATATGTTTCATGCTATGGTTAGGTTTACCTTAATACTTCTTTTGTAGTTGCGGATGCTTGCAATAGGGGTTAATCATAAGTGGGATGCTTGTCCAAGTAAGGACAGCACCCAAGCACCGGTCCACCCACATATCAAATTATCAAAGTACCGAACGCGAATCATATGAACGTGATGAAAACTAGCTTGACGATAATTCCCATGTGTCCTCGGGAGCGCTTTCTCTATATAAGAGTTTGTCCAGGCTTGTCCTTTGCTACAAAAAGGATTGGGCCACCTTGCTGCACTTTATTTACTTTTGTTACTTGTTGCTCGTTACAAATTATCTTATCACAAAACTATCTGTTACCTATAATTTCAGTGCTTGCAGAGAATACCTTGCTGAAAACCGCTTATCATTTCCTTCTGCTCCTCGTTGGGTTCGACACTCTTACTTATCGAAAGGACTACGATAGATCCCCTATACTTGTGGGTCATCAAGACTCTTTTCTGGCGCCGTTGCCGGGGAGTGAAGCGCCTTTGGTAGGTGGAATTTGGTAAGGAAAAATTTATATAGTGTGCTGAAATTTACTGTCACTTGTTACTATGGAAAGTAATCCTCTGAGGGGCTTGTTCGGGGTATCTTCACCCCGACCAGTAGAGCAAAGAGTTGCTCCTCAACCTACTGAACCTACTGAAAATGAAAATGTCTACTTTGAAATTCCTTCGGGTATGATAGAAAAACTGCTAGCTAATCCTTTTGCAGGAGATGGAACATTACATCCTGATGAGCACCTAATCTATGTGGATGAAGTTTGTGGATTATTTAAGCTTGCAGGTATGCCCGATGATGTTATCAAGAAGAAGGTCTTCCCTTTATCTTTGAAGGGAGATGCATTGACATGGTATAGGCTATGTGATGATATGGGATCATGGAACTACAAACGATTGAAATTGGAATTTCATCAGAAGTTTTATCCTATGCATCTTGTTCATCGTGATCGTAATTATATATATAATTTTTGGCCTCGCGAAGGAGAAAGCATCGCTCAAGCTTGGGGGAGGCTTAAGTCAATGTTATATTCATGCCCCAATCATGAGCTCTCAAGAGAAATGATTATTCAAAAATTTATGCTCGGCTTTCTGACAACAATCGCACCATGCTCGATACTTCTTGTACTGGTTCTTTTATGATGAAGACTATTGAATTCAAATGGGATTTATTGGAAAGAATTAAACGCAACTCTGAAGATTGGGACCTCGACGAAGGTAAGGAGTCAGGTATAACACCTAAGTTTGATTGTGTTAAATCTTTTATGGATACCGATGTTTTCCGTAAATTTAGCACTAAATATGGACTTGACTCTGAGATAGTAGCTTCTTTTTGTGAATATTTTGCTGCTCACGTTGATCTCCCTAAGGAGAAGTGGTTTAAATATCATCCTCCCATAGAAGTAAAAGTAGTTGCACCTATTAAAGTTGAAGAAAAGACTATCACTTATAATGATCCTATTGTTCCTACTGCTTATGTTGAGAAACCACCTTTCCCTGTTAGAATAAAGGATCATGCTAAAGCTTCAACTGTGGTTCGTAAAAGCAATATTAGAACTTATACACCTCCTGAGCAAGTTAAAGTTGAACCTAATATTGCTATTGTTAAAGATCTCTTGGCTGATAATATTGATGGGCATGTTATTTATTTCTGTGATGAGACTACTAGAATTGCTAAACCTGGTGCTAAAGACAAACATAGACCTGTGGTAGGCATGCCTGTTATTTCTGTTAAAATAGGAGATCATTGTTATCATGGCTTATGTGACATGGGTGCTAGTGCTAGTGCAATACCTATTGACTTATACAAAGAAATTATGCATGGTATTGCACCCGCTGAGTTAGAAGAAATTGATGTCACCATTAATCTTGCCAATAGGGATACTATATCACCAATTGGGATTGTTAGAGATGTTGAAGTCTTGTGTGGGAAAACTAAATATCCTGCTGATTTTCTTGTTCTTGGTTCCCCACAAGATAGCTTTTGTCCCATTATATTTGGTAGACCCTTCTTAAACACTGTTAATGCTAATATAGACTGCGAAAAGGATGTTGTTACCATTGGTCTAGGTGATATGTCTCATGAGTTTAACTTTTCTAAATTTCGTAGACAACACCGTGAAGAGGAATTGCCTAGTAAAGATGAAATTATTGGTCTTGCTTCTATTGACGTACCTCCTAGTGATCCTTTAGAACAATATTTGCTAGACCATGAAAATGATATGTTTATGAATGAAAGAAGGGAAATAGATGAAGTGTTCTTTAAACAGGGACCTATTCTGAAACACAACTTGCCTGTTGAAATCCTAGGGGATCCTCCTCCACCCAAGGGTGATCCCGTGTTTGAGCTTAAACCATTGCCTGATACTCTTAAATATGCTTATCTTGATGAAAAGAAGATATATCCTGTTATTATTAGTGCTAACCTTTCAGAGAAGGAGGAAGAAAAATTATTGAAAACTCTGAAGAAGCACCGTGCTGCTATTGGATATACTCTTGATGATCTTAAGGGCATTAGTCCCACTCTATGTCAACACAAAATAAATTTGGAGAAAGACGCCAAACCAGTTATTGATCATCAACGACGATTAAATCCTAAGATGAAAGAAGTGGTAAGAAAGGAAATATTAAAGCTCCTTGAGGCAGGTATAATCTATCCCGTTGCTGATAGTCAGTGGGTAAGTCCTGTCCATTGTGTCCCTAAGAAGGGAGGTATTACTCTCGTTCCTTATGATAAAGATGAATTGATTCCGCAAAGAATTATTATAGGTTATAGGATGGTAATTGATTTCCACAAATTAAATAAGGCTACTAAAAAGATCATTACCCCTTACCTTTTATTGATCAAATGCTATAAATATTATCCAAACACACACATTTTTGCTTTCTAGATGGTTATTCTGGTTTCTCTCAAATACCTGTGTCAGCTGATGATCAATCTAAGACCACTTTTACTTGCCCTTTCGGTACTTTTGCTTATAGACGTATGCCTGTTGGTTTATGTAATGCACCTGCTACCTTTCAAAGATGCATGATGGCTATATTCTCTGACTTTTGTGAAAAGATTTGTGAGGTTTTCATGGACGATTTCTCCGTTTATGGATCCTCTTTTGATGATTGCTTGAGCAACCTTGATCGAGTTTTGCAGAGATGTGAAGAAACTAACCTTGTCTTGAATTGGGAGAAGTGCCACTTTATGGTTAATGAAGGTATTGTCTTGGGGCATAAAATTTCTGAAAGAGGTATTGAAGTTGATAAAGCTAAAGTTGATGCTATTGAAAAGATGCCATGTCCCAAGGACATCAAAGGTATAAGAAGTTTCCTTGGTCATGCCGGTTTTTATAGGAGGTTCATTAAGGACTTCTCAAAAATTTCTCGGCCTCTGACTAATCTATTACAAAAAGATATACCATTTGTCTTTGATGATGATTGTGTAGAAGCATTTGAAATACTTAAGAAAGCATTGATTTCTGCACCTATTGTTCAGCCACCTGATTGGAATTTACCCTTTGAAATTATGTGTGATGCTAGTGATTATGCTGTAGGTGCTGTTCTAGGGCAAAGAGTTGATAAGAAATTAAATGTTATTCAATATGCTAGTAAAACTCTAGACAATGCCCAGAGAAATTATGCTACTACTGAAAAAGAATTCTTAGCAGTTGTATTTGCTTGTGATAAGTTCAGACCTTATATTGTTGATTCTAAAGTAACTATTCACACTGATCATGCTGCTATTAAATATCTTATGGAAAAGAAAGATGCTAAACCTAGACTTATTAGATGGGTTCTCTTGCTACAAGAATTTGATTTGCATATTATTGATAGAAAGGGAGCTGAGAACCCCGTTGCAGACAACTTGTCTAGGTTAGAAAATGTTCTTGATGACCCACTACCTATTGATGATAGCTTTCCTGATGAACAATTAAATGTCATAAATGCTTCTCGTACTGCTCCATGGTATGCTGATTATGCTAATTACATTGTTGCTAAATTTATACCACCTAGTTTCACATACCAGCAAAAGAAAAAGTTTTCTATGATTTGAGACATTACTTTTGGGATGACCCACATCTTTATAAAGAAGGAGTAGATGGTGTTATTAGGCGTTGTGTACCTGAGCATGAACAGGAATAGATCCTACGCAAGTGTCACTCCAAGGCTTATGGAGGACACCACGCTGGAGATAGAACTGCACATAAGGTATTGCAATCCGGTTTTTATTGGCCTACTCTCTTCAAGGATGCCCGTAAGTTTGTCTTATCTTGTGATGAATGTCAAAGAATTGGTAATATTAGTAGACGTCAGCAAATGCCTGTGAATTATTCACTTGTTATTGAACCATTTGATGTTTGGGGCTTTGATTATATGGGACCGTTTCCTGCCTCTAATGGGTCTACTCATATTTTAGTTGCTGTTGATTATGTTACTAAGTGGGTAGAAGCTATTCCAACTAATAGTGCTGATCATAACACTTCTATTAAGATGCTTAAAGAAGTTATTTTTCCGAGGTTTGGAGTCCCTAGGTATTTAATGACTGATGGTGGTTCACATTTTATTCATGGTGCCTTTCGTAAAATGCTTGCTAATTATGATGTTAATCATAGAATTGCATCTCATTATCACCCACAGTCTAGTGGTCAAGTAGAATTGAGTAATAGAGAACTCAAATTAATTTTGCAAAAGACTGTTAATAGATCTAGAAAGAATTGGTCCAAGAAACTTGATGATGCATTATGGGCCTATAGAACTGCATATAAAAATCCTATGGGTATGTCTCCGTATAAAATGGTTTATGGAAAAGCATGTCACTTACCTCTCGAACTAGAACATAAGGCTTATTGGGCCATTAAAGAGCTCAATTATGACTTCAAACTTGCCGGTGAGAAGAGGCTATTTGACATTAGCTCACTTGATGAATGGAGAACCCAGGCTTATGAGAATGCCAAATTGTTTAAAGAAAAAGTTAAAAGATGGCATGACAAAAGGATACAAAAGCGTGAGTTTAATGTAGGTGATTATGTATTGGTATACAACTCTCGTTTAAGATTTTTTGCAGGGAAACTTCTCTCTAAATGGGAAGGTCCTTACATTATCGAGGAGGTCTATCGTTCCGGTGCCATAAAAATCAACAACTTCGAAGGCACAAATCCGAAGGTGGTGAACGGTCAAAGAATCAAACATTATATCTCAGGTAATCCTATAAATGTTGAAACCAATGTTATTGAAATCGTAACCCCGGAGGAATACATAAGGGACACTTTCGAGAATGCTTCAGACTCCGAAAAGGAATAGGTATATGGTACGGTAAGTAAACCGACTCCAAAACAGTTCTAATGGCAATTTTTCTCTGTTTTGGAATATTTTGAAAAATAGAAAAATAAGAAGCAGTCCGGGAAGGACACGAGGGCTCCACGAGGGTGGAGGGTGCACCCTACCCCCCTGGGCGCGCCCCCTGCCTCGTGGGAACCTCGTGCGCTCTACGGACTCCGTTTCCTTGCACCATACTTCTTTTGGTCGGTAAAAATTCATTATATAATCTCCCGAAGGTTTTGACCACCGTATCACGCAATTATCCTCTGTTCTTGTTTCGAGCTGTTTTCTGTCAGGGTTGTCAAGGCCAGGCATCATGTCGTCCCCCTCCTCCGACAATGGTGACAACGATGCTTGGCTAATGAAGATAGAGCTGAAGAGGGAAGAACCCATGGAGATCAACAAGGATGAAGGTATCAAGAAGGCCACGGAGGACCAAGTTCCGGCAACAGAAGACATCCTTCAACTTGATCACAATCTTCTTGCCCCAACTGAGATCCAAGCTTTCAAGATGATTGAGTTAGCTCGTATACAAAACAAGTATCTCACACGTGAAAATATTTTGTTGAAGGAGCATATCGTTGCACTCAAGGGCACTATCCGCAAGTTGGAGGATCTCTTACGCTCGATGTGCGACTACCCATCATCACCACCATCTTCTTCACCAGCAAGGGAGACATAATCATATGGGTATGGGCACTCCCCTTGGCAACTGCCAAGCTTGGGGGAGGTGCCCCGGTATCGTATCACCATCACACTTCTATCTTTACCGTTTTTTTAGTTCGATCCTTTTGGTAATATGTTGATCTAGTAGAATAAAAGTTTTTGGTATGATCTAGTTTTTAGTTTTTCTTTATGATCCCTCTATGTAATCGAGTCCGTGAGCTATATAATAAAGATTAGTGTTGAGTCAAGGGCTTGATTATTTTGCTATGATCTTGAGGGAATAAAAGAAAAGAGAAAAAGAGTAAAAAGAAACAAGAGATCATATTGATCTTATAGAGAGTAATGACTTCACATAGAAAGAGTATGATGATTAAAAGTTGTTGAGAGTTGACAAACATAGCTTTGGTCATCGTTGCAATTAATAGGAAGTAATAAAGAAAGAGAGGTTTCACATATAAATATACTATCTTGGACATCTTTTATGATTGTGAGCACTCATTAAAATATGACATGCTAAAGAGTTGATGGTGGACAAGGAAGACAACGTAATGGGTTATGTTTTCTTATATCTGAAATAAAGTATATTGTCATGGATTATCCAACATGTTGAGCTTGCCTTTCCCCCTCATGCTAGCCAAATTCTTTGCACCAAGTAGAGATACTACTTGTGCTTCCAAATATCCTTAAACCCAGTTTTGCCATGAGAGTCCACCATATCTACCTATGGATTGAGTAAGATCCTTCAAGTAAGTTATCATCGGTGCAAGCAATAAAAAAATTGCTCTCTAAATATGTATGACTTATTAGTGTGGGAGAAAATAAGCTTTATACGATCTTGTGATGTGGAAGTAATAAAAGCGACGGACTGCATAATAAAGGTCCATATCACAAGTGGCAATATAAAGTGACGTTCTTTTGCATTAGGATTTCGTGCATCCAACCATGAAAGTGCATGACAACCTCTGCTTCCCTCTGCGAAGGGCCTATCTTTTACTTTTATCTCTTACCCTTATGCAAGAGTCATGGTGATCTTCACCTTTCCTCTTTTTACATTTTATCCTTTGGCAAGCACAGTGTGTTGGAAAGATCCTGATATATATATCCAATTGGATGTAAGTTAGCATGAACTATTATTGTTGACATTACCCTTGAGGTAAAAGGTTGGGAGGCGAAACAATAAGCCCCTATCTTTCTCTGTGTCCGATTAAAACTCCGTAACCATAAGTATCGCGTGAGTGTTAGCAATTGTGAAAGACTAAATGATAGTTGAGTATGTGGACTTGCTGAAAAGCTCTTACATAGACTCTTTCCGATAATATGATAAATTGCAATTGCCTCAATGACTGAGACTATAGTTTGTTAGTTCTCAATAAAGTTTCTGATTCATACTTGACATTGTGAATAGATTATTACTTGAGTATAAGAAATCATATGACAATATCCATATATGTTGCTGTTATAAGAATGATCATGATGCCCTCACGTCCGTATTTTATTTTATCGACACCTCTACCTCTAAACATGTGGACATATTTATCGTTATCGGCTTCCGCTTGAGGACAAGCGAGGTCTAAGCTTGGGGGAGTTGATACGTCCATTTTGCATCATGCTTTTATATCGATATTTATTGCATTATGGGCTGTTATTACACATTATGTCACAATACTTATGCCTATTCTCTCTTATTTTACAAGGTTTACATAAAGAGGGAGAATGCCGGCAGCTGGAATTCTGGGCTGGAAAAGGAGCAAATATTAGAGACCTATTCTGCACAACTCCAAAAGTCCTGAAACTCCACGGAAGTTATTTTTGGAAATAATAAAAAATACTGAGCGAAGAAAATACCAGAGGGGACCCACACCCTGGGCACGAGGGTGGGGGCGCGCCCTACCCCCCTGGGCATGCCCCCCTGCCTTGTGGGCCCCCTGGTGGCCCTCCGGTGCCCATCTTCTGCTATTTGAAGTCTTTCATCCGAAGAAAAATCATAAGCAAGCTTTCGGGACGAGACTCCGCCGCCACGAGGCGGAACCTTGGCGGAACCAATCTAGGGCTCTGGCGGAGCTGTTCTGCCGGGGACACTTCCCTCCGGGAGGGGGAAATCATCGCCATCGTCATCACCAACGCTCCTCTCATCGGGAGGGGTCCAATCTCCATCAACATCTTCACCAACACCATCTCCTCTCAAACCCTAGTTCATCTCTTGTATCCAATTCTTGTCTCTAAGTCTGAGATTGGTACTTGTAGGTTGCTAGTAGCATTGATTACTCCTTGTAGTTGATGCTAGTTGGTTTATTTGGTGGAAGATCATATGTTCAGATCCTTTATGCATATTAATACCCCTCTGATTATGAACATGAATATGCTTTGTGAGTAGTTACGTTTGTTCCTGAGGACATGGGAGAAGTCTTGCTATTAGTAGTCATGTGAATTTGGTATTCGTTCAATATTTTGATGAGATGTATGTTGTCTCTCCTCCAGTGGTGTTATGTGAACGTCGACTACATGACACTTCACCATTATTTGGGCCTAGAGGAAGGCATTGGGAATTAATAAGTAGATGATGGGTTGCTAGAGTGACAGAAGCTTAAACCCTAGTTTATGCGTTGCTTTGTAAGGGGCTGATTTGGATCCATATGTTTCATGCTATGGTTAGGTTTACCTTAATACTTCTTTTGTTGTTGCGGATGCTTGCAATAGGGGTTAATCATAAGTGGGATGCTTGTCCAAGTAAGGACAACACCCAAGCACCGGTCCACCCACATATCAAATTATCAAAGTACCGAACGCAAATCATATGAACATGATGAAAACTAGCTTGATGATAATTCCCATGTGTCCTCGGGAGCGCTTTTCTCTATATAAGAGTTTGCCCAGGCTTGTCCTTTACTACAAAAAGGATTGGGCCACCTTGCTGCACTTTATTTACTTTTGTTACTTGTTGCTCGTTACAAATTATCTTATCACAAAACTATCTGTTACCTATAAAAGAGAATACCTTGCTGAAAACCGCTTATCATTTCCTTCTGCTCCTCGTTGGGTTTGACACTCTTACTTGTCGAAAGGACTACAATAGATCCCCTATACTTGTGGGTCATCCTGCTTCCTGTCCTGATGCTTCAGCTTGGGCCACAGCAAGCTTCTTCTTGGCAGCCATCTTGGGGTCGATGCCAGGACGCCCAAGTGCCTTGCGCTTTTCTGCTTCATTGTGATCTTGAACACATTTTGCAGCGAGGTGTTTCATTCGCTCTCTTGAACCTTTTGCTTCCTCACGTTTCTTGTGAAACGCCTCCTTGAGGTCATGCAGCATCTGCTTGAAGTTTTGAACATCAGCCACGCTGAGCTTGGCCATGTGCTTCTTGAATTGAGCCTTTTCATAGTCAATTTTGTTCTTCATCTCGACGATCTTCTGAGCCAGAGCCAGCTCATGAGCAATGGCTCCGTGGAAAGAGACACTGATGCCAATTGTGAGCTGAAGATCATCGATACTGAGGCTTGGTTTGTCAAACCATTCATCAGTGAAGTTATTCAAGATATCCACATCAAAGAGGGGCAGATCATTGAAGATCTCCGCCTCTTGCTTGCTCTTTATCAACAGCTCAAGAGCATCATCACCAAGATCTTCGTCACTTGACAGATCAATAGCTTCATTCTCGTTCCTCAGAACGACAGCTGGGGTTAGTGCTTGCCCAGAAATCTGGATGGGCTTCTTCTTCTTTAAAGACTTCTCGGTCTTCTTGGAGAAGCGAGAGAGATCTTCAGACTGCACACTTGCTTCAGGAGGTGCAGTGGATAGTGGCTTCGCATGCGAAGCTTTAGGTGCAGGAGAGGGCTTTGAAGCCTTTGTTTTCTTCTGCTTTTGTGGCTTTGGTGGAGCTGGCGCTTCATCAGTATCAGCATCATCCGCAGATTGATCCACTGTAGCCCTCTGAGCGGCGATGTGGGAGAGGAAACCATCAAAGTTGTCGAAGGGGCCGATGACATTGGGATTGGCATCACGTGTGCCATCAGCCCTAGGAGCAGAAGGACCTGGGTTGAAATTACATCCAAGATTCTTCTTGTTCTTCGTAGCAGAATCCTTGGCAAACTTGTAGTTGCGCTTGAACAGATTGTCTTCGCGACACCATAGCAGAGAGGATGGGTCAGCATTCTCTGGCTGTGGTCCGCGAACCATGCAAGGATAGAAACCTTGAGCAATGGCTTCAGACTTGGACTTGGGTTGTAGATTTTTGTATAAGATATCTCCCAAGTTCGCTTGATGGCATTCTTCTCTGCATACTCTGCAGTCACAAATCTGTACAGAAACCATTGTTCAGCCTAGTATCTACGAATCCATTGGATTCGAGTCTTGCGTTCGCCATAGGTTTCTTCAGGGTCTGTCTTGTAATTCATAGAAATCTGGTGGCAAATCTTTGGAAGTGTTCCCACGGCGCTGTCTGCCGCCCTTTCTTGCTGACTTTTCAGTGGCCATGTAGTTCAAACCGAATGGCTTCAGAATTTGCAAAGGCTTCCGTCTGCTGGTCAGACAAGAACTGGCTTCAGGAGAATTGATGTGACGCTGTAAGAATTCTGCAAATGAATGCAGACTATGAGAACCAAGGGATTCTCCCACGGACATGTACCTGTGACAACATTAGAGATGCGAGGGAAGGGGAAGAGGTCATATGCTGTGATGCCCGGATGATTAAGCTACAGTAATTCCCTGCTAATGATGCCACGTCACCAAGGTTACTGTTGTTAAACTCACGTTGGTTCGAAACCGACTCAAATTCGAATTCAAAATCAAGTCACCATAAAGGTTTTCAAATATTAAAACTATAATATTCAGGATGTGCCAAATAATTCATAAGTAATATTGGTGAATAAACCAAGTCTTTATAAAAGGTTTAAATGCACTAAACTAAACTAAACAGTAGCAAATGCAATTATTTAAATGCTTTTAAAATAGTAAACAAATGTTAAACTAGTTTATTTAGTCACCAAACTTTTTAAGGCAGTGGGTTATTCCGAGACATTAATTTAGGAGCTCTTGTCATATTTTACTAAACTGAAAATAAAGTATAACTAAAATAAAATAGAAAAGAATAAATAAAAGGAAAAGAACAAATAAAAAAGACAAAAGAAAATTAAAAGCCCCCTCCCTCGCTGGGCCTCGGCCCAGCTGGCCACTGGGCTAGCCAGGCCGGCCCAGCCGGCGCCCCACTCCCCACCTGCATATCCCCACTCCAGGGGAACCCTAACCCGTAACCCCCACTCCCTCGACTCTCCCTCTCCCCCTCGATCCAGATCGGATTGGGGCTGACCTCGTGGCCGTCGCGCGGAGCCGCCTCACCGGCCCCCGCCCTCGTCCTCGCGCCACCGCCCCCTCTCACTCAACGGCGCCCCTCGCCGCGGCGACCGCGCCCTCGACGCCGCTGGACCATGTCGCCGTCGCCCGGAACGCCGCCTCGACCATGTCGCCTCAACCACGCCTCCCTCGCCAGACTGCCTCCCCTGCGTGCGTCGTCCCCATCCCCCACCCCGAGCACCACTGCCTTGTCCCCTACGACCTGCCGTGAGGACCCCTCCTCTCCCCCTTTCCCTCTGTCGCCGGCGCCGTTCGCGACGCCCCGGCCTCCTCTACCACGAGCACGCACGCGCCATGCCCGTCGCCGCCCTCTGCTTGTCGGGCCGCTCGGAGCCGCGCCTCCCGCCTCGCCCTTCCCCCATCTCCGTCGCGCTCCAGCACCCGCTCGTGGCCACCGCCGCCCTTCGCCGTCCCGCACCCGAGCGCTCCGTGCGCGCTCGGCCGCGCTCACCACTGCATCCGCCACGCTCCCGCGCACTCCCCGCCGCGTCGAGCCCGCGCATGCCCCACTCGCTCCTTTGCCTGCTGCTGCTGCTGCTCGCGCCAACCCCGCCACCGCGCGCTCACCGCAGCGCCCTACAGCTCCTCCGCCGCCCGACGCCCGCTGCTGCGGCCTCGCTGGACCGCACGCTCGCAGCCGCCTCCGCTCGTGCTCGCCGCTTGCCATTGCCGCTCGGCCCCGCCGTCCCTTGCCGTAGCCTCGCCCGCGCCTGACCACGCCCGGGCTTGCCGGCGCGTCCGCGCCTAGCGCGCCCACGGGCACGCGCCCATTCGGGTGGCGCTTGCACCTGTCGCCCGTGCCCGCTAGCCCCTTCGGGCCACTAACCAGAGGGGCCCAGCCCACAGAACGTTTTAAAACAAAATGAAAACTAAAATAAAAATGAATTAATAAAATTAATAATTCATTAAATTAATTAATTAGTGAATTAATTAAGTTAATTAATCATGTTTAATTAACCTAATTAATTAGTTAGTTTAATTAAACAGTAATTGGATTAGCTAAACCCTAATTAACCTAAACAGAGGATGAACGGTGGGTCCCGCTGGACCCACAGGCCAGGTTTGACTCTGGTCAGATGGGTTTGACCTGCTGACGTCATGGTGGTGTCATGCTGACATCACCTTTCACTGTTTTGGATAATGTTCAATTTAAATAATTAAATAAATTTCAAAAATGCCTAAAACTTTGATAAATCATAGAAAATAAACCGTAACTCGGATGAAAAAGTTTTATACATGAAAGTTGCTCAGAACAACGAGAAGAATCCGAACACGCTGTCCATTTACATGTTAGATGCCTCTAACTATCTGAACATGGAACTTTCCCCCTCCGGTCATCTGTCTGACACACGTCCGGAACCGGGAAAACATTCCCGGTTGACTTCCCCCTTCACCGGTATCGTGTAGCACCGTGTTAGAACACGTCTAGATCCGCCTGTTGTCCTGTTATGCACTTGCTTGCTATGTATTTACTATTTCTCCCCCCTCTTCTCTTCGGTAGACCCCGTGACGATGCTGATGCCCCTGTGATCGACTACGTCACCGACGACCCCTCCTTCTTGTCTGAGCAACCAGGCAAGCCCCCCTTGATCACCAGATATCGCCTATTCCTTCTCTCTACTGCTTGCATTAGAGTAGTGTAGCATGTTACCGCTTTCGGTTAATCCTATTCTGCTGCATAGCCTGCCATTGTTGCTACAGTTGTTACCCTTACCTGCAATCCTAAATGCTTAGTATAGGATGCTAGTATTCCATCAGTGGCCCTACACTCTTGTCCGTCTGCCATGCTATACTACCGGGCCGTGATCACTTCGAGAGGTGATCACGGGCATATGCTATATACTTTATACTGTTCGGAGATGGGGGCTGAAGGGGCAGGTGGCTCCATCCCGGTAGAGGTGGGCCTGGGTTCCCGACGGCCCCCGACTGTTACTTTGTGGCGGAGCGACAAGGCAGGTTGAGACCACCTAGGAGAGAGGTGGGTCTGGCCCTGGTCGGCGTCCGCGGTTACTTTAAAATAACACGCTTAACGAGTTCTTGGTATTTGATCCGAGTCTGGCCATTGGCCTATACGCACTAACCAACTACGCGGGAACAGTTATGGGCACTCGACGTCGTGGTATCAGCCGAAGCCTTCTTGACGTCAGCGACTGAGCGGCGCGCACCGGGTTGGACCGCGTAATGCAACTTCCTTTGAAATGGAGGTTGCTAGGTCTGCTCTCCGGCCGCCCACGCAACGTGCAGGTGTGCAATGGGCGATGGGCCCAGACCCCTGCGCGCACAGGATTTAGACCGGCGTGCTGACCTATCTGTTGTGCCTAGGTGGGGCTGCGACGTGTTGATCTTCCAAGGCCGGGCATGACCCAGGAAAGTGTGTCCGGCCAAAGGGATCGAGCGTGTTGGGTTATGTGGTGCACCCCCGCAGGGAAGTTTATCTATTCGAATAGCCGTGATCTTCGGTACCAGGACGACCTGGAGTTGTACCTTGACCTTATGACAACTAGAACTGGATACTTAATAAAACACACCCTTCCAAGTGCCAGATACAACCCGGTGATCGCTCTCTAAAAGGGCGACGAGGAGAGGATCGCCAGGTAGGATTATGCTATGCGATGCTACTTGGTGAACTTACCATCTACTCTCTTCTACATGCTGCAAGATGGAGGCTGCCAGAAGCGTAGTCTTCGACAGGATTAGCTATCCCCCTCTTATTCTGGCTTTCTGCAGTTCAGTCCACCGATATTGCCCCTTTACATAGATACCCATGCATAAGTAGTGTAGAGCCTTTCTTGCGAGTACTTTGGATGAGTACTCACGGTTGCTTTTCTCCCCCTTTCCTTTCTTCCTGGTTGTCGCAACCAGATGCTGGAGCCCAGGAGCCAGACGCCACCGTCGATGATGACTCCTACTACACCGGAGGTGCCTACTACTACGTACAGGCCGCTGACAACGACCAGGAGTAGTTTAGGAGGATCCCAGGCAGGAGGCATGTGCCTCTTTCGAACTGTATCCCAGTTTGTGCTAGCCTTCTCAAGGCAAACTTGTTACTTATGTCTGTACTCAGATATTGTTGCTTTCGCTGACTCGTCTATGATCGAGCACTTGTATTCGAGCCCTCGAGGCCCCTGGCTTGTATTATGATGCTTGTATGACTTATTTTATTTTTAGAGTTGTGTTGTGATATCTCCCCGTGAGTCCTTGATCTTGATCGTACACGTTTGCGTGTATGATTAGTGTATGATTGAATCGGGGGCGTCACATATGCATTCTCAGAAGATTTTGAAGATAAATTAGTTTGAAGACATTGACCTCATAGCGCGAAGACATTCACTTATTTGTTGAGAGTTGGTTCCAGATTTGTGCGAATCCAAGAATAGGTACAAGTGACGAATCTAACTTATTGTAAAGCATAAGTGAATATACTAGGCATGATATGAGATACAGACCAGGATAGATTCAATTTTGTAGGCATAGAAACCACTTTTCATGGAGAAGGATGAATCTATCGGATCAAAAAGGTAGTAGAAAGTAAGTTTTAATTACCACATGAAGAACTGCTAGACGGAGTGGAGTGGGAGGCCGAGCAGTTCAATCTCCCATGCCCTAACTTGGCGACGAAGACACCTACGGCGGCGGCGGCGGAGATGAGGTCCGCGGCCGGCGTGAGGATGGCGTCAGTGAGGTCGCGGTAGCTAAGCGCTTCGTCGCGGGCGTCGTCGAGAGCTAGCGGTGGCGCTAGGGTTTGTGCCAGGTGGAGAGGTGGGAGAAGGATTTTGACCGCGATGTGATGTGTATTTATAAGGAAAGGGACAACACAACGCAATTACGCAGGTGCCCCTGGCGGTTCACATATGAGGGACATGTGGCGAACATGCAACACATTGGAAGTTTTTCCATGTTCCCACGCACGCCTGGACTGTCGGGTGGTCGTTCTGGCTTCTCTGGGTTTCAGGCAAAAAGGATATAGCATTTAAAACAGATTCAACTTTTGTCTCTATATCTTCTGCTAACAAGGACGCAGAGAAGACATTCGACAGTTTCAATAGAATGCATATGATTTGGATAGATAGAATTTGAGGTAGAAGCATAGAAGAGGTTGGGGTCCGATCACATTCACTTAGATCAAAAGATTCAAGCAAGAAGACATAGCTATAAGTGAATGCTGTAGAGGACAAAACACAATTATATGTATATATAAGACCAAATCAACATTGTGAAGATAAACATGAAGACAAACCAAATGCGAAGACTTTGCAAATGTAACGCCAAATGAAACACTTCAAACAAAAGTTTGGTGGTGGTGTTACCCACCGTATAGGAAGTATTAGACCCAGACACGGCGCACAATTATCATGGCGCTCCGAAGTCAATTTCCGCATTAATGTATTCACACTTAGAGTGTATGTCTTCATTGATTGAAGATATACGTTACTTTGTGTGTTGCACATCTAAGTCATCAACATGCATAAGTGTTAGGATGTGTGTCCAATTACAGGACATTTGAGGATTCTAAGATATTTAGCTCACACCGCAACTTGCAAAACCTTTTCTCATCCAAGGGCTTTGTGAAGATATCTTCCAATTGCTCTTCAGTGTTGACGTGAATGATATGAATATCTTCCTTCATGACATGATCTCTGAGAAAGTGATGACGAATTTCAATGTGCTTTGTCTTTGAGTGCTGGACTGGGTTGTTGGCAATCTTGATGGCGCTTTCATTGTCGCAGTAGAGTGGTACTTGCTTCAGATGGACACCATAGTCCTTGAGAGTATGCTTCATCCATAGAAGCTGAGCGCAGCAAGATCCAGCAGCAATGTATTCAGATTCAGTAGTGGAGAGAGACACACAGTTCTGCTTCTTTGAAGACCAACAGACAAGTGATCGTCCCAGAAAGTGACATGTGCCTGATGTAGACTTGCGATCCACCTTGTCACCAGCATAATCAGCATCTGAGAATCCAACTAGATCAAACTCTGAGCCCTTTGGATACCATAATCCTAGTGTTGGGGTGTAAGCGAAATATCGAAGAATTCGCTTCACAGCTAAGTGATGCGATTCCTTTGGTGCCGCTTGGAATCGGGCACACATGCAAACACTAAGCATGATATCTGGCCTAGATGCACATAAATAAAGTAAAGAACCAATCATGGAGCGGTATACCTTTTGATCGAACTCTTTACCATTGGCGTCAGGACCCAGATGACTTTTGGTTGGCATTGGCGTCGTGTAACCTTTGCAATCTTGCATTCCAAACTTCTTCAGGCAGTCTTTGAGGTATTTCTCTTGGGATATGAAGATGTCGTTGCTTTGCTGACGAATTTGAAGACCAAGGAAGAACTTCAGCTCACCCATCATGGACATCTGATATTGCTCTTGCATCATGTGCCCAAACTCATCACTGTATCTCTTGTCAGTGCAGCCGAAGATAATGTCATCCACATAGATTTGGCACACAAATAGTTCTCCATCATATGTCTTCGTGAAGAGTGTAGGATCTAGAGAACCAGGTTTGAAGCCTTTGCTCTTCAGGAAGTCTTTGAGTGTGTCATACCAAGCACGAGGGGCTTGTTTGAGGCCATACAGTGCCTTGTTGAGCTTGTATACCATATCAGGATGTTTTGGATCTTCAAAGCCAGGTGGTTGTGCAACATACACTTCTTCTTCAATCTTGCCATTGAGAAAGGCACTCTTCACATCCATTTGATACAGAAGGATGTTGTGATGGTTGGCATAGGCTAGCAGTATGCGAATGGCTTCAAGCCTAGCCACGGGAGCAAATGTTTCATCGAAGTCAATCCCTTCAACTTGAGTGTATCCTTGAGCAACAAGACGAGCCTTGTTTCTGACAACTTGACCATGCTCATCTTGCTTGTTGCGATATATCCATTTGGTGCCTATGATGTTGTGCTTGCGAGGATCAGGACGCTTGACCAATTCCCACACATTGTTCAGCTCGAACTGTTGAAGCTCTTCTTGCATAGCTTGAATCCATTCAGGTTCCATGAAGGCTTCAGCAACTTTCTTGGGTTCAGATATTGAGACAAATGCAAAGTGCCCACAGAAATTTGCTAGCTGTGTTGCTCTTGAACGAGTGAGTGGACCAGGTGCATTGATGCTATCAATTATCTTCTCAATCTGTACTTCATTTGCAACACGAGGATGAACTGGACGAAGATTTTGCTCTTGCTGATCATTGTCTTCATTTTGAGCATTGGCTTCAGGCTGAGTATTGTCTTCAGGTTGATTAGGTGCAGAAATGATAAGTTCCTCTTCAGCCTGTGCCTCAGAAGGTATGATTTCTCCAGTTCCCATAAGCTTGATGGATTCACTAGGTGGAACTTCATCTAGCACATTTGGCAGGTGCTCTCTTTGCGAGCCGTTAGTCTCATCGAACCGCACATCTACAGTTTCAACCACTTTATAGTGAAAGAGGTTGAAGACTCTGTAGGAGTGCGAATCCTTTCCGTAACCAAGCATAAAACCTTCATGTGCTTTCGGTGCAAATTTTGAAGTGTGATGTGGATCCTTGATCCAGCACCTAGCACCAAATACTCTGAAGTAACTGACATTTGGCTTCTTACCAGTTAGGAGCTCATAGGATGTTTCTTCAGAAGCTTGTGAAGATAAACACGGTTGATGACATGGCATGCAGTATCAATGGCTTCGGGCCAGAACTTCCTTGGAGTCTTGTATTCATCAAGCATCGTCCGAGCCATCTCAATGAGTGTTCTGTTCTTTCGCTCCATGATGCCATTCTGCTGAGGTGTGTATGGAGCAGAGAACTCATGAGTGATGCCTAATGTATCAAGGTAAAGATCGAGGCCGGTGTTCTTGAACTCTGTGCCGTTGTCACTTCTGATGTGCTTGATCTTGATGCCATAGTTCGTCATGGCACGATTGGCGAAGCGTCTGAAGACATCCTGCACTTCATTCTTGTAGAGGATTATATGCACCCATGTATATCTTGAATAATCATCAACAATGACGAAGCCATAGAGGCAAGCAGTGGTAGTAAGAGTAGAGTAGTGAGTAGGGCCAAAGAGATCCATGTGTAGCAGCTCGAAGGGTTGAGATGTCGTCATGATTGTCTTCGAGGGATGCTTGGCCCTCGTCATCTTTCCAGCTTCGCAGGCACCACACAGATGATCTTTCTTGAACTTGACGCCCTCGATGCCTACGACGTGTTTCTTCTTCGCGAGAGTGTACAGGTTCCTCATGCCAGCATGCCCTAGCCTCCGATGCCAGAGCCAGCACTCTGAAGCTTTTGCTAGAAGACATACGGCCAACTGTGGTCCTGCTGAGAAATCTACCATATATAGATCATCTTTCCGGTACCCTTCAAAGACTAGAGACTTGTCAGATTCCATTAGAACAAGGCAACGATATTTTCCAAATATCACAATCATGTTCAAATCACAAAGCATTGAGACAGACATTAAGTTGAAACCAAGGGATTCAACAAGCATCACTTTATCCATGTGCTGATCCTTTGAGATTGCAACTCTACCTAGACCCAATACCTTGCTTTTACCAGTGTCAGCAAATGTGATGTGACTCTTGTCAGATGGACGTAAGGTTGAGTCCATGAGAAGACTTCGATCACCAGTCATGTGATTAGTGCATCCACTGTCCATAATCCATTCTGAAGCATTTGGTGTCATACCCTACAGTACAGTTAGGGGGATAGGCTTCACCAAGAGTATTGTGAAGCATAAACATTTGACGGACAAGAGGATTATCAAAGCTCAGATCAAGGTTAGGACTGATAGGATGATTGGCAAGCGATTCAGGAACAAAATACATAGTAAGACCATTTGGGCATTTTATCTTGCGCCCCACAAGATGTTTTAGGTCCCCAGCATAAGCATCGGACGCCTTTGATTTCCGGCTGGAGACCTTTCCCTGCAAAAGAAAGTTAATTTTTCTTAACCACCCACATTTTCAGGGGTGGCTTAGAAGCAATGAGTCTAAGTGCAGCATCTGAGAACTTTGGCTTTGGAGCCCTAGCAAATAGCCTTGCAGGAGGTGAATAATACTCATATGAATAAGCAGAATAGTTCTTAGTCTTATGAACATAGCGGTTTGATGATACGCGCTCATATTCATAAGTCTGAGTATGATTTCCCTGCAAAACATTGGCGTTAGGGTGACTCTGGTGAGTCCTCTGTCTGTATGAAGCCTTTGGACCATATGAAGCCTTTGGTCTGGGGTTTGTCTTCTTCCCTTGTGGTGTCATGATGACATTCACAGGAAGATTCTCAAGACACCTTTTGGGCACCCAGATCTTCTTCATAGGTGGTCCATTCCTGCAGTTAGTACCAATATACCTGGCAAACACTTCACCATTCTGATTCTTAAAAAATTTATAGTTTGCATCAAAGGATTCATCAATGATAATCGGGTTAGCACAAGTGAAGCCAGATAAGGTGGATGGGTCCACTGAAGGTCCCTTTGCAGCAACCCATGTGGTTTTGGGGTACTGCTCAGGCTTCCAGTAAGAACCATCAACATTCATTTTCCTCTCGAACCCAACACCCTCTTTCCTAGGGTTTTGGTTCAGAATATGCTTTTTGAGGACATCACATAGTGTCTGATGCCCTTTGAGACTTTTGTACATCCCAGTCTCAAGCAATGTATTCAACTTGGCATTTTCATCAGCAATAGTAGTGACATCCTCAGCAGAGGGGTTAGTTACCACATCAGTAGTTGAAGATATTGCAGCAGTAGCAGTAGTGGAACATTCAGCAACAGAAGTAGCGTTATCACGCTCAAGGCATTTTAGACATGGTGGGTCAAATCCTTCCTGAGCGGGACTGATCTGTTGAGCACCAAGTGACTTGTTCTCTTTTTGAAGATCTTCATGAACTGCTCTCAATTTCTCGAGTTCTTACTTCCTTTGAAGATAATCATAGGAAAGCTTTTCATGAGTTGTTGAGAGCGTTTCATGACGACTTTCAAGTTCCTTGTACTTAACATGAAGATTTTTGATGTCTTCAACTAAGGATTGAGATCGCGTCATTTCCGCGTCCAACAGGTCATCGCTTTTGTCTAATAGTTTTTGAATATGTTCCATAGCTTTCTGTTGTTCAGTTGCAATTTTAGCAAGTGTTTTGTAGCTAGGTTTGGATTCACAATCAGAGTCATCTTCACTTGATGTTTGAAAGTAAGCATCGCGTGAGTTTACCTTGGCACCACGTGCCATGAAGCAGTAGGTGGGGGCAGAGTCTTCCTTGTCATTAGCATCAGCATTGATGACGGAGCCATTGTCTTCAGTGTTGAAGATGGACTTGGCAACGTAGGCTGTAGCTAGAACCAGACTTGCAACGCCAGAGTCGGACTCCTCCTCAGACTCCACCTCTGCCTCCTTAGAAGCAGACTCCTCCTCTGAATCCATCTCCTTGCCAACAAAAGTACGCGCCTTGCCAGATGAGCTCTTCTTATGTGATGAAGACTTGGAAGAAGACTTTGAGGATTTCTTCTTCTTCTTGTTGTCATCAGAATCATATTCCTTGCTCTTCTTCTTTTTCTTGTTCTCATTGTCCCACTGAGGACACTCAGAGATGTAGTGACCAGGTTTCTTGCACTTGTGGCATGTTCTCTTATTGTGGTCATGAGTAGAAGCTTCATCATTTCTCGAGCTAGATCTTGAAGACTTTCTGAAGCCTTTCTTCTTGGTGAATTTCTAGAACTTCTTCACAAGCATCGCAAGCTCCTTTCCAATGTCTTCAGGATCTCCAGAACTGCAGTCAGATTCTTCTTCAGATGAGGAAACAGCCTTTGCCTTCAAAGCGCGAGTACGTCCGTAGCTAGGACCATAGATATCTCTTTTCTCAGATAACTGGAACTCATGTGTGTTGAGCCTCTCAAGTATGTCAGACGGATCGAGAGTCTTGAAGTCAAGGCATTCTTGGATCATCAAGGCTAGGGTGTCAAACGAGCTGTCAAGTGATCTCAGGAGTGTCTTGACGATTTCATGCTTGGTGATCTCACTGGCGCCAAGAGCATGAAGCTCATTTGTGATGTCAGCGAGGGGATCAAACGTGAGCTAGACATTCTCATTGTCGTTTCTGTTGAAGCGGTTGAAGAGGTTGCGAAGAACACTAATCCTTGAGTCTCTCTGGGTTGAGACGCCTCCGTTGACCTTGGAGAGCCAGTCCCAGACTAGCTTCAAAGTTTCGAGAGCACTCACACGGCCATATTGTCCTTTGGTCAGATGACCATAGATGATGTTCTTGGTAGTTGAATCCAGTTGAACGAACTTCTTGACATCAGCAGGGGTGACACCTTCACCAGTCTTGGGAACGCCGTTCTTGACGACATACCATAGATCGACATCAATGTCTTCAAGATGCATGCACATCTAATTCTTCCAGTAGGGGTAATCAGTCCCATCGAAGACAAGGCACGCAGCGGAGACTTTGATTATCCCTGCAGTCGACATAGCTAAAACTCCAGGTGGTTAAACCGAATCACACAGAACAAGGGAGTACCTTGCTCTCATACCAATTGAAAGTGCTAGTTATCGACTAGAGGGGGGTGAATAGGCGATTTTTATGAAAGTCTTCAAAACATGGAAGTTTCGAAGACAAACAATATAAATGAACCTATTGACATGCAGCGGAAGGTAGACTACACTAGACAAGCCATAGTCAAGTATTCAATGAAGTGAAAGCACGAAGACTATTAGCAGCTAGGTAGTGTGGATCAGGATGGAAGATAGTATGAAGCCAAACAGTAATAGTCGTCACAGAGTGAAGTCAATCAGATCAAGCAAGCAGGTAATGACTTCACGAAGACAAACAACAAGTAAAGAGAGGGAGAAGATAGAACCAGTTGCTTGGTGAGGACAAGGATTTGTTGGACCAGTTCCAGTTGCTGTGACAACTGTACGTCTGGTTAGGGAGGCTGAGATTCAACTCAGAAGACCGCGTCTTCACCTTATTACCCTTGAGCTAAGGACACTTAGTCCTCGCCCAATCAATCTGGTAAGTCTTCAAGGTAGACTTCCAAACCTTCACAGACTTCGTTCACCGGCAATCCACAATGACTCTTGGATGCTCAGAACGCGACGCCTAATCGGCTGGAGGATTCACAGTCCTCAAGTGTAACAAGTCTTCAGGTCACGCGGACAGAAAGACTTCAGTGATGCCAAACACTCTTTGGGCTCTGGGTGTTTTGGGCTTTGTCCTCGCAAGGATCTCTCTCTCAAATGCTTCGGAGGCGGGTTGCTCTCAAACGACAAAAGTCGTGTACTAACTCTGAGCAGCCACCAATTTATGGTGCAGGGGGTGGGCTATTTATAGCCAGAAGGCAACCCGACCTGATTTGTCCGAAATGACCCTGGGTCACTAAGAAACTGACACGTGTCCAACGGTCAGATTTCAAACACACGCGGCAGCTTGACTTGGGCTACAAATAAAGCTGACTTATCCGACTCTGGATAAGATTTGCTCTCATTGTCTTCGCTCGAAGACATAGGATTTGGTTGAGCATCACTTCAGTCACTCTGACTTTGTTCACATGGACCCCACTTAACAGTACGGTGGTTCCTATGACTCAACAAAGAAGAAGAGGAAACTACGAAAGAACTATGTCTTCGCTCTCCATAGTCTTCATGCGATGTCTTCTTATGTCACAGTCTTCAACGTGAATATCTTCACAGACCACCATTATCTTCAATGTCTTCACACATTTTTAGGGGTCATCTCCGGTAGGTAAACTGAATCAATGAGGGACTACTACCTGTGTTATCCTGCAATTCTCACAAACACATTAGTCCCTCAACCAGGTTTGTCGTCAATACTCCAAAACCAACTAGGGGTGGCACTAGATGCACTTACACACAGGTCTGCCCACAATGAAATGGAGTTCTCCGGCAGGTGCATCAGCCAAGACCTCACATTGGACTTGAGGTCCAAAGGTAAGTAGTTGGCGAACACCTGTCATCTCTTCCCCCGGCAGCCTGAACAGCGATGGTGTAGATGCTCAGGAACTCTGCCGGGTTCAGCCTCCCATCGTACTTCTCAGTTATCTCTGGCTTGAATGTGCGAATGGATGGCCAACGGACTTGCCACAGCTCACGGGTAAAGGCAGGGCAGCCCACCTCGAAAGGTAGGCACCCGCCAATACCGAGCGCGGGCTCGTCGACGTCGGGGCCGTCACACTCATTGGTCCGGCGGAGGTCGTCGTGGCGTTGCTCGACAACGACGCGTGAGTCTCCTCTCCGCCTATCCTCCGGGGCTCGTCGTTGGCCTGGATGTGCTCGAGGGTCAGAAGAGGCCATCGAGACATCATCGGGGTCTTGATTCTGTGGCGCTCACGCGGGCTGCCGTGGCGAGGACTACACCGTGGGGACGGCTCCCTCCGTACGGTCAGTAGCATGAGCCGTTGCTGTCGCTTGGGGAGGCCACGGCGGGTCAACTCGCCGTGAGCCCCCAGCTTCGGCGAAACCGAGTAGGCTTTGGATGGTGGCACGCCATTCGTCCATCTGCTCAGCCGCTGGCGGAAACCTCAGCAGCAGCTGAGCCCGCGCCATGGCCTCCGAGGCTGTACTTGGCATGGGTGATGATGAAGTTGATCGCACCGTCGCTCGGCTCCTGACGGTGCCAATGGCGGCAGCGATGCGCCCCCGCTGCTGCTGCGGGACGACTACCTAGATGTGGTGCGGCGAAGGCGCTCGAGGGCCAGCGGCTCCGTCGGGTGCAGCGGCTTGGTCAACCCGTCCCGGGGGAGGTGCACGCGCTGCGGCCGCACCTGTGGTGGGAGCGGCCGGAGGACGGCGGTTCGCCTCGGTCCGAGCGCCGTTGCTGCGGTCGTGCCCGTCGTGGGAGAAAGGGGCGCAGATGGAGTGATCCCTTCACCCGTACCTTGGGGAGCATGGCTGTCGCGGTGTTGCTGATGCTTCTCTCCTCCGGTGCCTCCTGCTCCCGCGGCGGAAGTGGTGACAGTGCCGCCTGCTCTGACCACATCCCCAGCAGCGTCCGCATCCTCGCGTGCCTCCGCACCCTCCGCAGCGTTAGAGGCCGCGGATGGCAAAGCCTTCGAGGTGGATGGATGCGCCGAAGAAGCGGGTTTCTTCTTGGGCGCCATGGTCGATGGCGTCGTTGAAGATGAATACGGTGATGAAGATGACGCGCTGCACACGCCTTCAGATTCGCGCAAGCGACCCCCCTACCTGGCGCGCCAAAGATGTCACGGGAAATCACGACCACCTATGGGACCAGGAGGCCCCTTGCTGGTTCGGCAGGGGGCAGTCGCGTTGCACAAAGAGCAGACGAGCGTGGGGCAGCACGGCAGAGATCACGCATGCAATTTTACCCAGGTTCGGGCCGCCGTGAGGTGTAAAACCCTACTCCTGCTTTGGTGGATTGATGGTGGAAAGGTGGTGGTGGAGCGTAATACACTTGCCCGGCAAGGGTTGCCTCAGGGCGGCAGTGGCTACGCGCGTACGGGGGTGTGAGTTATCCAACCTTCTAACCCTGTCTAGGTTGCCATGGGCCTCCTTTTATAGATCAAGGGGTTACCACAATGGCAAAATAGTCATTACGCACTGATAAGATAGCAAACAGTGCTATCATACCTAACTCTGCGGGCTGACAGGGTGCATTAAATGCACCGCTCAACGTCACATCGTTGGTTGCCCGGCAAGGCTTGCCGGGCTATCTTGCCAGCTCCACGCCTGCTTGCTTGACACGTCGCTCGACAAGTGTCATCTGTGGGTTTTTCCTGTAGGGAGAGGCTGCCATGTGGCGAATGGCTGCCACTTAGTCACTCTGCGGCTTGACACCGCACTGATCGACGACGTGGGTCGTGGTGGAGTGGTTGGTGAGGTGGTTTTGCCTCCGTGAATCCCGACAGGCCCTGGCGGGATGCCTTGGTTGTTTTCTTCTGAGGGTGGTCTCGCCCCTTGCCGGGCTCACCTGCCCGTCGAAGGAGGCCCTTCTCTTGATGATATCTTACCTCTCTGGCTTGATCTTGGTCCCTCTGATCTGCCTGTTGGTCCTTCGAGTCTCTTGATTTCTTGTACTCCGACTTGGGTTGGTGCTTCAATCTTGTTCCCGTGCTTGTGCAGTCAAGGCAACAAACCCAGAGTTTGTTGCACCGATAGCAAGTGTCACGGTCCGCAATCGCGCGCATCATTTTGAAACTCCCAATTCCATACAACCTTCATGCAACGTAAAAACAACATACATATAGTTCATCTAGATAAACACACAAGCATAGGGGAGTTTATACATGCCAACCGACTATAAAATATTGGCATATTCTACTAGCTATGAAATATAGCTATAGAGGAAGTTCATCCACGACCGCCCTTGTCCTTGTCGTTTTTGTTGCGGAAGTAGCAGTTGAAGACACGATATGAGTCGAGCCGGATCTGCTAACTACCGGAGCTGTCAGATCCATCACCGGCCTTCTCCTCCTCCTCTTTGGGGGCAGTCCAACAAGGGCAGACTGTCCGGGTTTGCTCCATTACAATGGCGGACGATTCATATTAGTCAGTCCTTACCATAAATATCCATTTTTATAGAGAAAATAAGCGTAGAAACACAATCACTCGCAATGCAATGCGCATGCCACCCTGCGGACAAATTATATGGCGGAAAGCCTTGGCACCTTATCATATTGCTTGAAAAGATGAGGCGGGCATGACAGCGCCACGGCTAAAGGAAAAGATGCTTGGGGTAAACAATGTGTTACTCCGTGTAAGATGACAGTGATGCCCCTAGTGAGGATGGATCGTGCGGCTCTTGGATCTCCAATAGGGAAGAAGTAAAGTTGACAAGTGGCAGCTGCCCGTACAGGAGAGGCAAAGATCAAAAGATGGCTCCCTGGTGAAAAGAACAATATCCAAAAGCTTGAGATGCGTATTCTCGTACTCCCACTTGATTTACCCATACCACCAGCAAGGTGTGCAAGCATTGGGGCAAACACATTAATTAGGCCAATATTTTACTAATACCCCATGAAATAATTAGCACCTAAGTTAACTAGGTAGGTGTTAGTCAATTCTAATGGGGAAGGGGAACATGCCTCCCTTCTGTTGCAAATCCGTTGGTGATTTAGACGTTTCCCCGGCCTTTTATCCCTTAAACGATCGGCAAAGCTTGTGTCTTTTTCCCCTGTGAGATAAAAGAGGGCGACGCGTGGGGTGGTTTGCCGGAGAAGAAGAGGCCACGAGAGGGGATTAGGATTAAACAATGGCTTAAAATCCCGTGCTTTATTTTAGATCCTAGATAGGCTCGTGCATTCATGAGTGGCATGAAGAATAAGTAATCACCAGCAGATCCGGCGCCTAGCTAACACTCTGTTAGTCTAATTGCCCTAGTTCTGTACCTTCTCGACACTAATCTAGCGTGCATGTCAAGTGGCAAAGGTGCAGTAGCTTTGTTGGATTCGTGCCACTTGTCAACTTCCAGTTGGCTGAAGCGGGCCAGGTTTCGGCGCCCCATTGGCTGACTACTTGCTATTAGGAGTTCAAAAATAATTACCACTCTAGTAGCTTTCATTTTCTTGGTACTAATACAACATTAGAGTATATGTTATGCTACTAATATTGTTAGTTAACTCTCTTAACTAAATGCCTAAGTAGCTTCATAAAGTTTATTTCTTGTATGTACCGAGCTATTTATTTCTTGTCCTTCGTAAAGTTTATTCTTGCAAACTGTTGAATTTTGTTACTGCCTCTGATTCGCTGATTTAGTACAAAGTTTTACTAAGATAGTTTAATATGGATCGGAGGTAGTACTATTTTATTTCTTATTTCGAATCAAGATAACACTACCTATTAATATGATCTACAATAACTCATATTGGTAATTGCTTAGAAAAGTTTATGAGCCATAAGCAGCTAGAAAAAATAGCGCAAAAGGGCCTCGTATGCCGAAAATTGCATATGGTGCAAGGGCACCTTGGTGCCTGTTAAAAAAATCATTTATTACAACGCCAAAAAAAGACTTTTTTTTGTAAACACATATGCACATGCATATTATGTCCGTGCAAAATTTCAAAACATTTTACTTTCACACATGGCGTACAAAGAAAAGACAAATATGTATTTTTAAATGGACCATTTTTTTGGGGGGGGGGGAGGGGGGAATTTTTTTGTACAGCTTACGGAAAAAATTTCAAAACAAAATTTCATAGATCCGTAGTGAACACATACATGTTTCCACAAAAAAATATTTTGAAACTTCTAAATATTGGTTTTTATTTCTTTTCAAAAAAATTGGACCATGGTGCCCAAGCACCATAACTTCACTCTCCTCGTATGCGCTCATTGTGAAAACTAATTTTTTTCTGGTCTTTATTAGTGTGTCTCAACAACATAGAACTTGTGCTTGTTGAAGCCGTTGCTTATTGTTGATGTACTGGAGTCTCGGCAACCTGGATGAAAGTCTTTGTCCTGGCCATCTCCGGTTGGACGTGGCGACGGCAATGCAAGGGTGTTTATTCTTTCTTGAAGACGTTGTTGCGAAAGGAGTCGGCTTAGTCGTTGGTGTTTATTTCATATCTTGAGTGATCCTGCTATAGCTGTCCATGCCTTGTACCCTGCTCATTAATGTATTTCGCATCACTGCTTTGCCACTAACTGTAACAAAGATGGATATGTGCATAATAATGATGTAGAGGTTGGGGTTTTCAACCTCTTTTTTCTTGGGGGGGGGGGGTGCGCTCATTGTGAGAAGAATGAATCTTGATTAAACATGTCTACCAATTATTTCTTAATCTTATCCTATCGAACAATATCATCCAAATTGGACAGCTGAAGAAATAACAAATTTTCTTAGAACACAAGGTGACACACAGTATATACACTACCAAACCCTAGGCGGGCATCAATTGATATATAACAGCAAATTACCAATGTGTGTGGATGTCTGGATCCAAAAACAGTTGACTAATAAAAATGTTGTTAGTTGTCAACCACTAGTCAACTACTAGTAGGGTCATTGTGCCAGTTCAAGGCTTAGACCCTGGTATGCAAAAAAAAAGATTAGAATCGTAGAAACGATGTGTAAAGGCATGTTTCGATGAAACTGAAGTACAAAAAAGATTAAATTGTGAGCGAGCATATGTATGGGGTGGAGGATCATAACACAAGGATGGGGGGTATCTATTCAGATTTGGATTGGATGGGTGATGCGGCTCGAAGCTACGTCGGTATTTCCCCAAAGAGAAAGGGATGATGCAGCACAGCAGCGGTAGGTATTTCCCTTAGATATGAAACCAAGGTTATTGAACCAGTAGGAGAACCAAGCAACACAACGTAAACAACCCCTGCACACAGATAACAAATCCTTGCAACCCTACGTGTTAAAGGGGTTGTCAATCCCTTTTGGGTAATGGCGCCAGAAATTGGCAAACGAACGTGAGATAAATTGTAGTAGATTGATAGATCGAACGTCAAATAAAATAAATAAGAATAAAACGCAGCAAGGTATTTTTGTATTTTTGGTTTAATAGATCTGAAAATAAAAGGCAAATAAAATAGATCACGAAGGCAAATAATATGAGAAAGAGACCCGGGGGCCGTAGATTTCACTAGTGGCTTCTCTCAAGAAAAATAGCAAACGGTGGGTGAACAAATTACTGTTGGGCAATTGATAGAACTTCAAATAATCATGACGATATCCAGGCAATGATCATTACATATGCATCACGTCCAAGATTAGTAGACCGACTCCTGCCTGCATCTACACTATTACTCCACACATCGATCGCTATCCAGCATGCGTCTAGTGTATTAAGTTCATGGAGAAACAGAGTAATGCAATAAGAACAATGACATGATGTAGACAAGATCTATCTATGTAGAGATAGACCCCATCGTTTTATCCTTAGTAGCAACGATACATATGTGTCGGTTCCCCTTCTGTCACTGGGATCAAGCACCGTAAGATCGAACCCACTACAAAGCACCTCTTCCCATTTCAAGATAAATAGATCAAGTTGGCCAAACAAAACCCAAATATCGGAGAAGAAATACGAGGCTATAAGCAATCATGCATATAAGAGATCAAATAAACTCAAATAACTTTCATGGATATAAAAAGATAGATATGATCATAAACTCAAAGTTCATCCGATCCCAACAAACACACTGCAAAAAGAGTTACATCATATGTATCTCCAAGAGACCATTGTATTGAGAATTCAGCGAGAGAGAGGAAGCCATCTAGCTACTAACTACGGACCCGAAGGTCTACAAAGAACTACTCACGCATCATCGGAGAGGCACCAATGGAAGTGGTGAACCCCTCCGTGATGGTGTCTAGATTGGATCTGGTGGTTCTGGACTTTGCGGCGGCTGGAATTGATTTTCGTCGACTCTCATAGGGTTTTTGGAATATTGGGGTATTTATAGAGCAAAGAGGCGGTCCGGGGGGCACCCGAGGTGGGCACTCTTGGAGAACGTAGTAATTTCAAAAAAAATCCTACGTACACGCAAGATCCATCTAGGTGATGCATAGCAACGAGAGGGGAGAGTGTTGTCCACGTACCCTCGTAGACCGAAAGCGGAAGCATTATGACAACACGGTTGATGTAGTCGTACGTCTTCACGATCCGACCGATCCTAGTACCGAAAGTACGACACCTCCGCGGTCTGCACACGTTCAGCTCGGTGACGTCCCACGAACTCTAGATCCAGCTGAGTGTCGGGGGAGAGCTTCGTCAGCACGACAACGTGATGACGGTGATGATGAAGTTACCAACGCAGGGCTTTGCCTAAGTACCGCAACGATATGACCGTGGTGGAAATCTGTGGAGGGGGGCACCGCACACGGCTAAACAATCAACTTCTGTGTCTATGGGGTGCCCCCTCCCCCATATATAAAGGAGTGGAGGAGGGGAGGGCCGGCCCTCTCTATGGCGCGCCCAAGGGGAGTCCTACTCCCACCGGGAGTAGGATCCCCCCCCCTTCCCTAGTTGGAGTAGGAGAGGAAGGAAGGACGAGAGAGGGAGAAGGAAAGGGGGGCCGGCCCCCACCCCAATTCGGATTGGGCTTGGGGGGGGGGGGTGCCCCACCTTTGCCGCTTCCTCCTCTCTCCCACTAAGGCCCAATAAGGCCCATATACTCCCCGGGGGGTTCCGGTAACCCCCCGGTACACCGGTAAATGCCCGAACTCACCCGGAACCATTCTGATGTCCAAACATAGGCTTCCAATATATCGATCTTTATGTCTCAACCATTTCGAGACTCCTCGTCATGCCCGTGATCATATCCGGGACTCCGAACAACCTTCGGTACATCAAAACGCATAAACTCGTAATACCGATCGTCGCCGAACGTTAAGCGTGCGAACCCTACGGGTTCGAGAACTATGTAGACATGACCAAGACTCATCTCCGGTCAATAACCAATAGCGGAACCTGGATGCTCATATTCGTTCCTACATATTCTACAAAGATCTTTATCGGTCAAACGCATAACAACATACGTTGTTCCCTTTGTCATCGGTATGTTACTTGCCCGAGATTCGATCGTCGGTATCTCAATACCTAGTTCAATCTCGTTACCGGCAAGTCTCTTTACTCGTTCCGTAATGCATCATCCCGCAACTAACTCATTAGTCACATTGCTTGCAAGGCTTATAGTGATGTGCATTACCGAGAGGGCCTAGAGATACCTCTCCGACAATCGGAGTGACAAATCTTAATCTTGATCTATGCCAACTCAACAAACACCATCGGAGACACCTGTAGAGCATCTTTATAATCACCCAGTTACGTTGTGATGTTTGATAGCACACTAAGTGTTCCTCCGGTATTCGGGAGTTGCATAATCTCATAGTCATAGGAACATGTATAAGTCATGAAGAAAGCAATAGCAACAAACTAAACGATCATCGTGATAAGCTAACGGATGGGTCAAGTCAATCACATCATTCTCTAATGATGTGACCCCGTTAATCAAATGACAACTCATGTCTATGGCTAGGAAACTTAACCATCTTTGATTCAACGAGCTAGTCAAGTAGAGGCATACTAGTGACACTTTGTTTGTCTATGTAATCACACATGTACTAAGTTTCCGGTTAATACAATTCTAGCATGAATAATAAACATTTATCATGATATAAGGAAATATAAATAACAACTTTATTATTTCCTCTAGGGCATATTTCCTTCAGTATCCCACTTGCACTAGAGTCAATAATCTAGATTACACAGTAATGATTCTAACACCCATGGAGTCTTGGTGCTGACCATGTTTTGCTCGTGAGAGAGGCTTAGTCAACGGGTCTGCAACATTCAGATCCGTATGTATCTTGCAAATCTCTATGTCTCCCTCCTTGACTTGATCGCGGATGGAATTGAAGTGTCTCTTGATGTGTTTGGTTCTCTTGTGAAATCTGGATTCCTTTGCCAAGGCAATTGCACCAGTATTGTCACAAAAGATTTTCATTGGACCCGATGAGGGAGTCCTGGATTAAGGGGTCCTCGGGCGTCCGGACTATGTAACATGGGCCGGACTAACGGGCTATGAAGATACAAGACAAGATTTCTTCCCGTGTCTGGATGGGACTCTCCTTTGCGTGGATGGAAGGCTTGGCGTTTGGATATGTAGATTCCTTCCTTTGTAAACCGACTCTGTATAACCCTAGGCCCCTCCGGTGTCTACATAAACCAGAGGGTTTAGTCCGTAGAGGGGATCACAATCATAATCATATAGGCTAGACATCTAGGGTTTAGCCATTACGATCTCGTGGTAGATCAACTCTTGTAATCCTCATATTCATCAAGATCAAACAAGCAGGAAGTAGGGTATTACCTCCATCAAGAGGGCCTGAACCTGGGTAAACATCGTGTCCCCCGTCTCTGTTACCATCGACCTTAGACGCACAGTTCGGGACCCCCTACCCGAGATCCGCCGGTTTTGACACCGACATTGGTGCTTTCATTGAGAGTTCCGCTGCGTCGTCATCAGAAGGTTCGATGGCTCCATTAGTCATCTACAACAATGTTGCCCTGGGGGAGGCTTTCCTCCCCGGCCAGATCTTTGTGTTCGGCGGCTTTGCACTGCGGGCCAACTCACTTGGCCATGTAGAGCAGATCGACAGCTACGCCCGAGGTCACCAAATTAGTTTTGGAAATCTGGACTATGTCGCTGATATCCGAGGAGACTTGATCTTCCAAGGGTTCATGACCCCAATTTCCGCTCTGGCCTTAGATCCAGAGCACATCGCCGGGTCCGAAGACGGGATTGCTAAACCCGACGGACTATCTGCGCCTGCTAAACCCAGTACGGGAGAGCCGGAGGAAGTAGTGTCTCTGGTAACCGTCATGGAGCCGGACTATACTCCGGACACAGGCTCCGAACCCTCGGAGTCAGCATCGTGTGAGCTCGGCCAAGGAGTTTCCTTCCCGCCGTACTCCATGGATTTTCTTCTCCCTGGCAAAACCTCGCCTTTAAATGAAGCTCTGGACTTGATGCGATCCCTCGTCATTACAGAGGAGCAATGTCCGAACTACGCCCAGCTCGGACTAGGGGCTGAGAGCGAGGAATTTTACGTCCCACCCACCACCCACTTCATAGCCACTGTCGAGGACTTAACTGACATGCTCGACTACGGCTCCGAAGACATCGACGGTATGGACGACGATGCCAGAGAGGGGTGCTACCTCTTGAGCACTGCGTTGGTTTTCCCTTGAAGAGGAAAGGGTGATGCAGCAAAGTAGCGTAAGTATTTCCCTCAGTTTTTGAGAACCAAGGTATCAATCCAGTAGGAGGCTACGCGCGAGTCCCTCGCACCTACACAAAACAAATAAATCCTCGCAACCAACGCGATAAGGGGTTGTCAATCCCTTCACGATCACTTACGAGAGTGAGATCTGGTAGATATGATAGGATAATATTTTTGGTATTTTATGATAAAGATGCAAAGTAAAATAAAAGCAAAGTAAAAAGCAAAGGAAATAACTAAGTGTTGGAAGATTAATATGATGAAGATAGACCCGGGGGCCATAGGTTTCACTAGTGGCTTCTCTCAAGAGCATAAGTATTTTACGGTGGGTGAACAAATTACTGTTGAGCAATTGACAGAATTGAGCATAGTTATGAGAATATCTAGGTATGATCATGTATATAGGCATCACGTGCGAGACAAATAGACCGACTCCTGCCTGCATCTACTACTATTACTCCACTCATCGACCGCTATCCAACATGCATCTAGAGTATTAAGTTCATAAAAACAGAGTAACGCCTTAAGCAAGATGACATGATGTACAGGGATAAATTCATGCAATATGATAAAAACCCCATCTTGTTATCCTCGATGGCAACAATACAATACGTGCCTTGCTGCCCCTACTGTCACTGGGAAAGGACACCACAAGATTGAACCCAAAGCTAAGCACTTCTCCCATTGCAAGAAAGATCAATCTAGTAGGCCAAACCAAACTGATAATTCGAAGAGACTTGCAAAGATAACCAATCATACATAAAAGAATTCAGAAGATTAAAATATTGTTCATAGATAAACTTGATCATAAACCCACAATTCATCGGTCTCAACAAACACACCGCAAAAGAAGATTACATCGAATAGATCTCCACGAGAGAGGGGGAGAACATTGTATTGAGATCCAAAAAGAGAGAAGAAGCCATCTAGCTAATAACTATGGACCCGAAGGTCTGAGGTAAACTACTCACACTTCATCGGAGGGGCTATGGTGTTGATGTAGAAGCCCTCCGTGATCAATGCCCCCTCCGGCGGAGCTCCGGAACAGGCCCCAAGATGGGATCTCGTGGGTACAGAAGGTTGCGGCGGTGGAATTAGGTTTTTGGCTCCGTATCTGATCGTTTGGGGGTACGTAGGTATATATAGGAGGAAGGAGTACGTCGGTGGAGCAACAGGGGGCCCACGAGGGTGGAGGGCGCGCCCTGGGGGGTAGGCGCGCCCCCTACCTTGTGGCCTCCTCTTTTGTTTCTTGATGTAGGGTCCAAGTCTCCTGGATCATATTCGTTCTGAAAATCACGTTCCCGAAGGTTTCATTCCGTTTGGACTCCGTTTGATATTCCTTTTCTGCAAAACTCTGAAATAGGCAAAAAACAGCAATTCTGGGCTGGGCCTCCGGTTAATAGGTTAGTCCCAAAAATAATATAAAAGTGAATAATAAAGCCCAATAATGTCCAAAACAGTAGATAATATAGCATGGAGCAATCAAAAATTATAGATACGTTGGAGACGTATCAAGCATCCCCAAGCTTAATTCCTGCTCGTCCTCGAGTAGGTAAATGATAAAAACAGAATTTTTGATGCGGAGTGCTACTTGGCATAATTTCAATGTAATTCTTCTTAATTGTGGTATGAATATTCAGATCCGAAAGATTCAAGACAAAAGTTTAATATTGACATAAAAATAATAATACTTCAAGCATACTAACTAAGCAATCATGTCTTCTCAAAATAACATGGCCAAAGAAAGTTATCCCTACAAAATCATATAGTCTGGCTATGCTCTATCTTCACCACACAAAGTATTTAAATCATGCACAACCCCGATGACAAGCCAAGCAATTGTTTCATACTTTTGACGTTCTCAAACTTTTTCAATCTTCACGCAATACATGAGCGTGAGCCATGGACATAGCACTATATGTGGAATAGAATGGTGGTTGTGGAGAAGACAAAAAGGGAGAAGATAGTCTCACATCAACTAGGCGTATCAACGGGCTATGGAGATGCCCATCAATAGATATCAATGTGAGTGAGTAGGGATTGCCAGGCAACGGATGCACTAGAGTTGTAAGTATATGAAAGCTCAACAAAAGAAACTAAGTGGGTGTGCATCCAACTCGCTTGCTCACGAAGACCTAGGGCATTTTGAGGAAGCCCATCATTGGAATATACAAGCCAAGTTCTATAATGAAAAATTCCCACTAGTATATGAAAGTGACAGAATGAGAGACTCTCTATCATGAAGATCATGGTGCTACTTTGAAGCACAAGTGTGGTAAAAGGATAGTAACATTGTCCCTTCTCTCTTTTTCTCTCATTTTTTTATTTGGGCCTTTCTCTTTTTTTATGGCCTCTTTTTTTATTATTTTTCGTCCGGAGTCTCATCCCGACTTGTGGGGGAATCATAGTCTCCATCATCCTTTTCCTCACTTGGGACAATGCTCTAAAAATGAAGATCATCACACTTTTATTTTCTTACAACTCAACAATTACAACTCGATACTTAGAACAAAATATGACTCTATATGAATGCCTCCGGCGGTGTACCGGGATATGCAATGAATCAAGAGTGACATGTATGAAAGAATTATGAACGGTGGCTTTGCCACAAATACGATGTCAACTACATGATCATGCAAAGCAATATGACAATGATGGAGCGTGTCATAATAAACGGAACGGTGGAAAGTTGCATGGCAATATATCTCGGAATGGCTATGGAAATGCCATGATAGGTAGGTATGGTGGCTGTTTTGAGGAAGGTTTATGGTGGGTGTATGATACCGGCGAAAAGTGCGCGGTATTAGAGAGGCTAGCAATGGTGGAAGGAAGAAGGTGCGTATAATCCATGGACTCAACATTAGTCATAAAGAACTCATATACTTATTGCAAAAATCTACAAGTTATCAAAGCAAAGTATTACGCGCATGCTCCTAGGGGGATAGATTGGTAGGAAAAGACCATCGCTCGTCCCCGACCGCCACTCATAAGGAAGACAATCAATAAATAAATTATGCTCCGACTTCATCACATAACGGTTCACCATACGTGCATGCTACGGGAATCACAAACTTTAACACAAGTATTTCTCAAATTCACAACTACTCAACTAGCATGACTCTAATATCACCATCTTTATATCTCAAAACAATTATCAAGCATCAAACTTTTCTTAGTATTCAACACACTCATAAGAAAGTTTTTACTAATCTTGAATACCAAGCATATTAGGATTATTTAAGCAAATTACCATGCTATTTAAGACTCTCAAAATAATCTAAGTGAAGCATGAGAGATCAATAGTTTCTATAAAACAAATCCACCACCGTGCTCTAAAAGATATAAGTGAAGTACTAGAGCAAAACTATATAACTCAAAAGATATAAGCGAAGCACATAGAGTATTCTAACAAATTCCAAATCATGTGTGGCTCTCTCAAAAGGTGTGTACAGCAAGGATGATTGTGGTAAACTAAAAAGCAAAGACTCAAATCATACAAGACGCTCCAAGCAAAACACATATCATGTGGTGAATAAAAATATAGCTCCAAGTAAAGTTACCGATGGAAGTAGACGAAAGAGGGGATGCCTTCCGGGGCATCCCCAAGCTTTGGATTTATGGTGTCCTTAGATTATATTGGGGGTGCCATGGGCATCCCCAAGCTTAGGCTCTTTCCACTCCTTGTTCCATAATCCATCAAAATCTTTCACCCCAAACTTGAAAACTTCACAACACAAAACTCAACAGAAAATCTTGTGAGCTCCGTTAGCGAAAGAAAACAAAAGACCACTTCAAGGTACTGTAATGAACTCATTATTTATTTATATTGGTGTTAAACCTACTGTATTCCAACTTCTCTATGGTTTATAAACTATTTTACTAGCCATATATTCATCAAAATAAGCAAACAACACACGAAAAACAGAATCTGTCAAAAACAGAACAGTCTGTAGTAATCTGTAACTAACGCAAACTTCTGGAACTCCAAAAAATCAGCCAAAATAGGAAGACCTAGTAAATTTGTTTATTGATCATCAGCAATTGGAATCCATATTTTATCACGTTCTGGTGATTTTTAACAATTATTTTCGTGAACAGAAAGTTTCTGGAAATTTCTGCAAGATCAAATAACTATCATCCAAGAAGATCCTATTGGTTTAACTTGGCACAAAAACTAATTAAAACATAAAAACACATCTAACCAGAGGCTAGATCAAATATTTATTCCTAAACATAAGCAAAAAAGCAAAAAACAAAAAATAAAATTGGGTTGCCTCCCAACAAGCGCTATCGTTTAACGCCCCTAGCTAGGCATTGATAGTTTTAATGATGCTCACATCAAAGACAAGAATTGAAGCACAAAGAGAGCATCATAAAACACATGACAAACACATCTAAGTCTAACATACTTCCTATGCATAGGCATCTTATAGGAAAACAAATTATCAAGGCAAGCAAAAACTAGCATATGTAAGAAACCGGAAAGAGACAATAGCAATCTCAACATAACGAGAGGTAATTTAGTAACATGAAAATTTCTACAACCATATTTTCCTCTCTCATAATAATTACATGTAGGATAATAAGCAAATTCAACAAAATATCTATCACATAAAATATTTTCAAC
The DNA here is from genome assembly GCF_018294505.1 of Triticum aestivum. NCBI lineage: Eukaryota > Viridiplantae > Streptophyta > Magnoliopsida > Poales > Poaceae > Triticum > Triticum aestivum. The sequence goes on from NC_057799.1 coordinate 304,921,384, forward strand.
ACGATCCTCATGCATGCAAAGTTGACACTCTTCCAAAATAGTGGGATTAACATTAACTAAAGTCATGACCTCTCCAAACCCACTTTTATCAAAAATACCATAAGATTGAACATTATCCAAATATGTGGGATATAAAGTTGACACTCTTCCAAACCCACATTCAATATTATTGCAAACACTATTATCAATCTCATATTCGTCATGGGGCTTAAATAAATTTTCAAGATCATAAAAAGAATCACCCCAATCATGATCATTGCAAAAAGTAGTAGACATAGCAAACTAGCACCCCCAAGCTTAGGGTTTTGCATATTATTAGCACATTGACATCCAGAGAATTTATAGTAAAATCATTGCAATCATGCTTTTCATCGAAGGAACTATCAAGTATGGGTGTAATAGCAACGATCTCATGTTTAACATAAGGAACTATAGCAAATTCATCTTCATAAATATTGGCATCATGGCCACAAGAATAGCAAGCATCATGTTCATCAAGGGATTTTTCAATCAAATCATCGGAATCGTCATTATCTATAGATTCATGCATATCATTATTTTCTTCCAAAGCAACGGTTATTCTCTCAATAAATTCTTTGACATAGACATTATGAGCATAGTTTTCATAGCAATATTTAAGTATGTCAAAATTTTCAGTTTCGTAGAGAGTAATATCATACTTTTCAATCAAAGAAGCAACTTCATAAGCACCCTTAAAAGCAACAAATTCTTCAATTTGTTCGATATCATAGTAACTATAAACACCCTTTGCATAAGAAGATAAGATTTCATTTTCATTAAACTCACATTGGTAGGGAAGGTGTTTCTTAATGTTTTCAGAGCAACAAGTAAAATCATAAATTTCACAAAGATTCCAAGCATAACACATCAATTTATTTATTTGATTCCATAAGAGTCTCCCTTTTTCAGACAAACGGTGACGCACAAAATGAGCATGCTCATCTAAAGATTTCCCATCAACTAGGCTAGTTGGGGTTTCAGCACGAGCGCATAAGGATCGAAGATGATCCAAGTAGAACACTTTAAGTGGATCCATATCAATAGATTTTTAGCAAGCAAATATGCAAGCAACTAGAAGGCACAAGGAAACACAAACAAAGATACATTCGGCAAGAAGGCGAACGGAAGAGAGGGCGAATAAAACGGCAAGGGTGAAGTGGGGGAGAGGAAAACGAGAGGCAGATGGAAAATAATGTAATGCGGGAGATAAGGGTTTGTGATGGGTAATTGGTATGTTGACTTTTGCTAGACCTCCCTGGCAACGGCGCCAGAAATCCTTCTTGCTACCTCTTGAGCACTGCGTTGGTTTTCCCTTGAAGAGGAAAGGGTGATGCAGCAAAGTAGCGTAAGTATTTCCCTAAGTTTTTGAGAACCAAGGTATCAATCCAGTAGGAGGCTACGCGCGAGTCCCTCGCACCTACACAAAACAAATAAATCCTCGCAACCAACGCGATAAGGGGTTGTCAATCCCTTCACGGTCACTTACGAGAGTGAGATCTGGTAGATATGATAGGATAATATTTTTGGTATTTTATGATAAAGATGCAAAGTAAAATAAAAAGCAAAGGAAATAACTAAGTGTTGGAAGATTAATATGATGAAGATAGACCCGGGGGCCATAGGTTTCACTAGTGGCTTCTCTCAAGAGCATAAGTATTTTACGGTGGGTGAACAAATTACTGTTGAGCAATTGACAGAATTGAGCATAGTTATGAGAATATCTAGGTATGATCATGTATATAGGCATCACGTCCGAGACAAGTAGACCGACTCCTGCCTGCATCTACTACTATTACTCCACTCATCGACCGCTATCCAGCATGCATCTAGAGTATTAAGTTCATAAAAACAGAGTAACGCCTTAAGCAAGATGACATGATGTACAGGGATAAATTCATGCAATATGATAAAAAACCCATCTTGTTATCCTCGATGGCAACAATACAATACGTGCCTTGCTGCCCCTACTGTCACTGGGAAAGGACACCGCAAGATTGAACCCAAAGCTAAGCACTTCTCCCATTGCAAGAAAGATCAATCTAGTAGGCCAAACCAAACTGATAATTCGAAGAGACTTGCAAAGATAACCAATCATACATAAAAGAATTCAGAAGATTAAAATATTGTTCATAGATAAACTTGATCATAAACCCACAATTCATCGGTCTCAACAAACACATCGCAAAAGAAGATTACATCGAATAGATCTCCACGAGAGAGGGGGAGAACATTGTATTGAGATCCAAAAAGAGAGAAGAAGCCATCTAGCTACTAACTATGGACCCGAAGGTCTGAGGTAAACTACTCACACTTCATCGGAGGGGCTATGGTGTTGATGTAGAAGCCCTCCGTGATCGATGCCCCCTCCGGCGGAGCTCCGGAACAGGCCCCAAGATGGGATCTCGTGGGTACAGAAGGTTGCGGCGGTGGAATTAGGTTTTTGGCTCCGTATCTGATCGTTTGGGGGTACGTAGGTATATATAGGAGGAAGGAGTACGTCGGTGGAGCAACAGGGGGCCCACGAGGGTGGAGGGCGCACCCTGGGGGGTAGGCGCGCCCCCTACCTCGTGGCCTCCTCTTTTGTTTCTTGACGTAGGGTCCAAGTCTCCTGGATCATATTCATTCTGAAAATCACGTTCCCGAAGGTTTCATTCCGTTTGGACTCCGTTTGATATTCCTTTTCTGCGAAACTCTGAAATAGGCAAAAAACAGCAATTCTGGGCTGGGCCTCCGGTTAATAGGTTAGTCCCAAAAATAATATAAAAGTGAATAATAAAGCCCAATAATGTCCAAAACAGTAAATAATATAGCATGGAGCAATCAAAAACTATAGATACGTTGGAGACGTATCAAGGGGCAGGCCGAAAACCCACCGTTTACCGGACGCTGGACGGCCACTTCTTCGTCTGACATGTACATGGTGGATACACCCAAAAAGGGTGACGACGATGACAAAGAAGATCCAGTTGAGGATAAACCTCCTGAGATACAACCAAAGCGCCGACGTCAGCGGCGCCGCTCTAAATCATGCCATGGAAAAGACAGCAATACTGGCACGAGAGACAACACTCTAGACGATGCCGAAGACGAAGAAGAACCCGTCGAGCCAACTTCCGAACAGGACGATCGGTAAGATGGGCAAGTTAGCCCTGATGAACAGGCCGTAAACGAAGATTCGGAGGACAACAATTATCTTCCACTCTCTGAGGATGAGGTGAACCTCGGCAACGAAGACTTTGTCGTGCCGGAGGAACCTCTCGAGCAGAGCGCTTTAAGCGCCAGCTAATAGCCACTTCAAGGAGCCTGAAAAAGAAGCAGTAGCAACTTCAAGCTGATCAAGATTTACTCAACAACAGGTGGACTAACGTCCTGGCAGCCGAGGAATACGGCCTCGAGCGCCCAACCAAAAGTTACCCAAAGCATAAACTTCTACCTCAATTTGACGACGAGGCCCTCGAGCCCGCACCTTCAGCATGTAAGGCGGCTGACCGATCACCTCGTGGCCGGGACAAAACGGCAATTCAGGCCGAACACCAGCCCATACCACCTCACCGTAAAGGTAAAGATATAACAACTCGGGGATATACATATGACCTGCGGCAGGACCTGGAAGGTAGAGCAGGTCAGACCAGATCGATCTACGGATCACGGGGCGTGCCCCGACGCACGACGACGGCTATCTAGCCAGACATGACAAGCATAATCATGCCCGGGCCGAAAACCGCAGACGGACTCCATCCGAGCTATGTCGCGACTTGGCCCGATATAGAGGCGCCGCACACCCCCTCTTCTTCACTGATGAAGTAATGGAGCACGAATTCCTAGAAGGGTTTAAACCCGTGAATATTAATTCATATGATGGAACAACGGATCCCGCGGTATGGATTGAGGATTTTCTTCTCCATATTCATATGGCCCGCGGTGATGATCTTCATGCCATCAAATACCTCCCGCTAAAACTCAAAGGACCAGCTCGTCACTGGTTGAATAGCCTGCCTGAGAACTCCATCATCAGCTGGGAGGACTTGGAAGACACCTTCCGCGACAACTTCCAAGGAACATACGTACGACCTCCGGATGCCGATGACTTAAGTCACATAGTTCAACAGCTCGGAGAGTCAACCAGGAAATTCTGGACTAGGTTCTTAACTAAAAAGAACCAGATCGTCGACTGTCCGGATGCCGAAGCCCTAGCGGCCTTTAAGCATAGCATCCGCGACGAATGGCTTGCCCGACACCTTGGCCAGGAAAAGCCGAAGTCCATGGCAGCCCTCACGACACTCATGACCCGCTTTTGCGCGGGCGAAGATAGCTGGCTAGCCCATAGCAATAATAATTCAAGCGAACCTGGCACCTCTGGAGCCAGAAATAGCAACGGCAAGCCCCGACGCAACAGGCACAAGCGTTGAAACAACGGTGATAATACCGATGACACGACGGTCAACGCCGGATTCGGTGGCTCCAAGTCCGACCAGCGAAAGAAGCCATTTAAAAGGAGCAATCTTGGCTCATCCAGCTTGGACCGCATACTCGATCGTCCATGTCAGATCCACGGCACCCCCGATAAACCAGCCAATCATACCAACAGAAGCTGTTGGGTCTTTAAACAGGCTGGCAAGTTAAATGCCGAGAAAAAGGAGAAGGGGTCGCAGAGTGAGGACGACGAGGAGGAGCCCCGCCCACCGAACACAGGGGGACAGAAGAAGTTTCCCCCAGGTTAAAACGGTGAACATGATATATGTTACCCATATCCCTAAGAGGGAGCACAAACGCGCGCTCAGGGACGTCTATGCGATAGAGCCAGCCGCCCCAAAATTCAACCCATGGTCGTCCTGCCCGATCACCTTTGATCGCAGGGACCATCCGACCAGTATCCGTCATGGTGGTTCAGCCGCACTGGTCCTTGACCCAATCATTGATGGATTCCACCTCACGCGAGTCCTTATGGACGGCGACAGCAGCCTCAACCTGCTCTATCAGGATACAGTCCACAAAATGTGCATCGATCCATCAAAGATCAAGCCCACAAAAACTACCTTTAAAGGAGTAATACCAAGTGTAGAGACCCGCTGCACGGGTTCAATCACATTGGAAGTTGTCTTCGGATCCCCGGATAACTTCCGAAGCGAAGACTTGATCTTCGACATCGTCCCCTTCCGCAGTGGCTATCAAGCACTGCTCGGACGAACTGCATTTGCTCGATTCAATGCGGTGCCACACTATGCTTATCTCAAACTCAAGATGCCCGGACCACGCGGTGTCATAACAATCAATGGAAAGACGGAGCGCTCCCTCCGTACCGAGGAGCACACCGCGGCCCTGGCAGCGGAAGTACAGAGCGGCCTTATCAGGCAGAACTTTAATTCAGCGGCCAAGCTCCTGGACACTGTCAAACGAGTCCAGACTACTCCGCGGCATGACAGTCCAGCTCGTCAGGAGTTAGACTAGCAATTCGGCCTCCGTCTCAGTCTCGGCCAAATGGCGGCGTACGTACTGCGCGCACATAACTACACACTCAAAATACCATGGGCAGAGACGGAGGCATACCTAGATGGCGGCCCATAATACGGCTTAACCTACCCTAGGCACACGTGCCTTCCCTCTTCCTTTTTCCCTTTTCAGGTTTCTTCTCTGGAGGCCCCTCCTGACGGCCTGATCATCGGTCCTTTTGAAGGATGGATATACCAAGGTGGCAAGCAGCACAGACGTGTAGGGGAATCCCTAGATGTTCTTCTTGACGATCATTCTACCTATTTTCAGGACCCGCGCGCAGCTCCCCCTTGGTCTGGGGATGTTAAATAGCCCTTTTGCTTATCGCACTATTTGTATACATACGCCTTGACGTATTAATCAAATTATAATGGAAACAGTTTGCGGCCCAACTTATGTGGCACCAGCTTACTACTTCATTTTATATCGCTATTTTTATCAATTGCACCCATACACTTTGGTACGCTTTAATTCGCCAGGGGCTTCATTGCGCTCCATACTACGTCAACAAAGTCCGAACACTTTTTACAGTATAGTTCGACACCCCGAAATTGGCATTATATGCATCGGCTCCAAATCATGTCTTTGGTCAGTAGTTGGGTTGCCCGCTCCTGTGCTTACTACCTTACGTTCCGTCCTATCGGCTAGGGTAGTAAAGGGAGAACTACTGTGATTGTGTTTATGGTTCATCCGAGCAAACACCTCAGTAGAGAAAGCCGAAAACTGACTATCATGATGCGGCGAGAGCTGGTCAGCTATTCGGAGGTTAAAAATCTTTTGCGATTTTTTCCGCATTATGCGACGAATCAGCCTCTACCCGATCAGGTGTCTACAACACCCTAGTCCGGATTAAATACTAACTAGGGGTTGTGCCTACATTTCTATTGTCAAACTCCTATGGTTAAGTGAGGGTGATAAAGCCGCATAGTCCGATTGCCTGGTTCATTGCGCTAAACACCTCCTTCAAGGACCAAACTATTGGATCAAGAGTGTTTAGATTCCATCCTGAACACCCCCGTACTACCTACGTGGGGGCTGAAGCCGACGACTGGCCAACTCTCAGATTTAACAAAACGGCCGCATAGGAGGTAAAATTTTAAAACAACAAGCATTATATTACATAACGGCTTTGTTTCATAATACAGGAAGGGATAATATGAATAACTTCATTCAAAGATAATGTCTTTTGAACACTGGCCCTCTACAATGTGGGATCCCTTCAGGACATCATCAAAATATCGCTCGGGCGTGCGGTGCTCCTTGCCTGCGGGCGGTCCCTCGGTCGCGAGCTTGACAACGTCCATCTTCGCCCACTGCACCTTGACACGGGCGAAGGCCATCCATGCACCTTCGATGCAGACCGACCGCTTGATGGCATCAAGCCGAGGGCAGGCATTGACCAGCCGCTTCACGAGCCCAAAGTAGCTGCTGGGTATGGCTTCGGCAGGCCATAAACGGATTATCAAATCCTTCATGGCCAGTTCGGCCACTCTATGCAGTTCGGTCAGCTGTTTCAGCTGATCGCTAAAGGGCACCGGATGCTCTGGCGCAAGGTACTGCGACCAGAACAGCTTCTCCGTTGAGCTCCCCTCTTCGGCTCAGAAGAAATCCGCAGTGTCAGCAACACTGCATGGCAGATCCGCAAACGCCCCTAGAGAACTCCAAATCCGGGTCAGTAAGAGGTACCTTTTCTTCACATACTTGCTCTGCATAATAAATGCCTTACCCGCCGCAATTTTTCTGGCCTCCTGGATTTCCTGGAGGGTGCCCTGGGCTTCAACCCGGGCATCTTAATTGTGCGCTTTGGCGGGCCTTGGCAAGTTCAGACTCTTGATCCGCAATATTGCGCTCCAAGGACTCGCATTTCTTCACGGCGTCCTGAAGCTCCTGCTGGACCTCACAGACCCTGGCCTCGTGTTTTTCGCAAGCGGCTTGTTCCTTTGCTGCTCTCTCCTAGGCTTCGACCAACGCTTTATTGAGGGTCTCCACCTCGGTTACCGCTCCTACAAAATATCATGGCACTATGGTCAACACAAATCATTCATCCTTTCTGGATCTACACAAGGTCATTGCATACCTTGATTGTCCTCCAACTGTTTTTTCACACGGCCGAGCTCTTCCTCGGTCTGCTCCAGACTCTGCTTTAGTCCAGAGACTTCGGCAGAATGGGAGGTCGCAGCCAGCAACGACACCTGCTCATTCACATAGACATGTATGGTTAGTCTCCTGCGAACATTCTTTGATCCTCTGTCCGGCTTTTCTTTCCGAACACCGGACTGAGTCTCAGGGGCTACTGTTTATACTATGACATTCTTTTTGCATAGTTACATCGCATACCTCAAAGCCTGTATGAAGGCTGGTGCAGGCTTCGGTCAGTCTGCTCTTAGCAGACTGAACCCTCTCAACCACCGTACCCATAAGGATACAGTGTTCCTCAACAATGGAAGCGCCTCGCAGCGCTTCCAGTAGAGTATCCGGCGCCTCTGGATGGACAGAGGTCATCGGCGGAATCGGTGCACCTCCTTCTTTCGAAGGAGGCTACTTGCCTAATTCCGAAGCCGTATAGGTATCCGGAATTGTACTCGGCTGGGGCTCGAATTGAATATGGCCCCCATCGCCAGTCTCCAGGGGGATTTTCTCCCCCATGTGTCCGGCGGCCGAGGTATTACCCTCTGGTGCCACCCTGACGGCCTCCTGCGTTTCTCCCTGGCCTGTGGAGGTCCTTCGGGATAGCACCTCGGTGTCGTCCATGGCCTGGGGAGAGGAGGCCACCGGAAGGGACCCGCTGTCCATCACCTTCGGATCTAGCAAATTCCCTGAAGAGGAGGTTCGCTGGAGGTCGGAACGGGCCGGGCTGCACCGCATGATTCAACATGTTAATACCATGAAGTAAAGGAGCTGGATATATGAGTGCGTCTTTGAGTACTTACGATTCGGCCAGGGGCTTATCCCTGGGGCGCCACTCAGAGCTGCTATCGATGTCCCACGCGGGGTTGTCCGTGAGGGAGACCTTCCCCTTCTTGGACGCCTCTGCCTCCGGATGCGTGGAGGCCGCCCTTTTCTTCCTTCCCCCCTCCGGGGGGAGTTGCTTTCCTCCTCCTCCTCATCGTCCTCGGTGGGGGAGGAGTAGGTTTCGGCATCTTTGGACGTCACGTCCGAAGTGCCCTTATGGCGGAGGCCACTTCTGGTCCCCTTGGCCTTCTTCTCCAGCGCCTGGTAGGGCTCCGGAACCAGCATCTTTGTTAGAAGTGGGATTGCTGGGTCTTCGGGCAGCGGAGCCGGACACTTGATCCGCTCCACCCTCTTTGTCCAACCCTGAAAATACAGATAAGGGAAGCTTAGACCTCCTCCTTGAGAGTACGAGTGAAGGATACACCTTGAGATAAACTTACCAGACAGGCGGGATGGGTCAGGTTGTACCCACGGTCCTTGGTCGTCTTCGGCCACGTCTCGTGGGCCTTGAAAAGCACCTTCCAGATGTCTTCGTGTGTGGTGCTGAAGAACTGTTGCAGGGTCTGGTGCTCGGCCGAATCGAATTCTCACAGATGGAAAGCCCGGCTTTGGCACGGAAGGATCCGGCAAAAAAGCATCACCTGGATCACATTGACAAGCTTGATGTTCTTGTCTACCATGCTCTGGATGCGCGTCTGAAGCGCTGACAGCTCATCCGATGAAGACCGGTTCAGGCCCTTCTCTAGCTAGGAGGTGAGCCGCATCGGGGCTCTGGACTGGAATTCGGGAGTCGCGGCCCAGGTGGTGTCGCGAGGCTCTGTGACGTAGAACCACTGCTGTTGCCACCCTTTGACGGTCTCCACGAAGGTACCTTTGGGCCATGAGACGTTGGGCATCTTGCTCACCATGGCGCCTGCACACTCTGCATGTTGACCACCCACCACCTTCGGCTTCACATTGAAGATCTTTAACCACAATCCAAAGTGGGGTGAGATGCGAAGGAAGGCCTCGCACACGAAAATGAATGCCGAGATGTTGAGGAAGGAGTTCGGGTCCAGATCGTGGAAATCTAGCATGTAGTAGAACATGAGTCCGCGGACGAATGGGTGGAGAGGGAATCCCAGCCCGCTGACAAAGTGGGGGATGAATACCACCCGCTCATGTGGCTCCGGGGTGGGGATGATCTGCCCCTTCGCTGGAAGCCGGTGGGCGATCCCCTAGGCTAAGTACCCAGCCCCCCGGTGCTTGGTGATGTCCTTCTCCTTGACGGAGGAGACCATCCACTTGCCCTGCGCTCCAGATCCGGACATGGTTGGAGTGCTTTTCTAAGGCGGAGAGGATGAGAGCTTGGGCGCTGGAGCTCGAGAATGGGTGGCCGGAGAGAAAGAAGGCCTGGGTGAAAGGGTGAATCCTTATCTCCTTATAATGGCAGCAAATATCAAGCACCTCCCCACTCGCCTTAAAACTCGCCTATTCCCCAAGGGCCGTGCAGACGGCGCGGTTGGATTACCCACGCCCGTATTGATGAGAATCTTATGATAAGGGGACACGATCTCTGCTTCGACAAGATGTGCCAATAAAACCGCATCTGGACGTGGAGCGAGAGGCTAAAAAAATGGTTCGAAATAATGACTGGGTAGGGCCTTATGTCACGCTACAGAAGTTGTCAGTAGATTGGACTCGTGAAATATTATACTCTCTGCGGGTGTGTGGTACTTGTTTTGAAGAGCCGAACACGTTTTCTATGTTCGAAGGCTGTTTTGGAGTATTCGGAGGAGGAACCCGCCTTGCAATGTCGAAGACAATCTGAGGGAGTCCTGGATTAAGGGGTCCTCGGGCGTCCGTACTATGTAACGTGGGCCGGGCTAACGGGCTATGAAGATACAAGACAGAAGATTTCTTCCCGTGTCCGGATGGGACTCTCCTTTGCGTGGATGGTAAGCTTGGCGTTCGGATATGTAGATTCCTTCCTTTGTAAACCGACTCTATATAACCCTAGGCCCCTCCGGTATCTATATAAACCGGAGGGTTTAGTCCGTAGAGGGATCACAATCATAATCATACAGGCTAGACAGCTAGGGTTTAGCCATTACGATCTCGTGGTAGTTCAACTCTTGTAATCCTCATATTCATCAAGATCAATCAAGAAGGAAGTAGGGTATTACCTCCATCAAGAGGGCCCGAACCTGGGTAAACATCTGTCCCCCGTCTCCTGTTACCATCGACCTTAGACGCACAGTTCGGGACCCCCTACCCGAGATCCGCCGGTTTTGACACCGACACCCGATGCACTAGGTATGACACCAAGATCGGATATGAACTCCTTCATCCAGACTCCTTCATTTGCTGCTTCCGAAGCAGCTATGTACTCCGCTTCACACGTAGATCCCGCCATGACGCTTTGCTTAGAACTGCACCAACTTACAACTTCACCGTTCAATATAAATACGTATCCGGTTTGTGACTTAGAGTCATCCGGATCAGTGTCAAAGCTTGCATCGACGTAAGCATTTACTACGAGCTCTTTGTCACCTCCATAAACGAGAAACATATCCTTAGTCCTTTCCAGGTATTTCAGGATGTTCTTGACCGCTGTCCAGTGATCCACTCCTGGATTACTTTGGTACCTCCCTCTAAATTAATATCAAGGCACACATCAGGTCTGGTACACAGCATTGCATACATGATAGAACCTATGGCTGAAGCATAGGGAATGACTTTCATTTTCTCTCTATCTTCTGCAGTGGTCGGGCATTGAGTCTGACTCAACTTCACACCTTGTATCACAGGCAAGAACCCTTTCTTTGCTTGATCCATTTTGAACTTCTTCAAAACTTTGTCAAGGTATGTGCTTTGTGAAAGTCCAATTAAGCGTCTTGATCTATCTCTATAGATCTTGATGCCCAATATATAAGCAGCTTCACCGAGGTCTTTCATTGAAAAACTCTTATTCAAGTATCCTTTTATGCTATCCAGAAATTCTATATCATTTCCAATCAACAATATGTCATCCACATATAATATTAGAAATGCTACAGAGCTCCCACTCACTTTCTTGTAAATACAGGCTTCTCCTAAAGTCTGTATAAAACCATATGCTTTGATCACACTATCAAAACGTTTATTCCAACTCTGAGATGCTTGCACCAGTCCATAAATGGATCGCTGGAGCTTGCACACTTTGTTAGCATCCTTTGGATTGATAAAACCTTCGGGTTGCATCATATACAACTATTCTTCTAGAAATCCATTCAGGAATGCAGTCTTTACATCCATTTGCCAAATTTTATAATCATAAAATGCAGCAATTGCTAACATGATTCAGACGGACTTAAGCATCGCTATGGGTGAGAAAGTCTCATCATAGTCAACTCCTTGAACTTGTCGAAAACCTTTCGCAACAAGTTGAGCTTTGTAGACAGTAACATTAACATCAGCGCCAGTCTTCTTCTTGAAGATCCATTTATTCTCGATGGCTTGCCAATCATCGGGAAAGTCAACCAAAGTTCACACTTTGTTTTCATACATGGATCCCATCTCAGATTTCATGGCCTCAAGCCATTTCGCGGAATCTGGGCTCATCATCGCTTCCTCATAGTTCGTAGGTTCGTCATGGTCAAGTAACATGACCTCCATAACCGGATTACCGTACCACTCTCGTGCGGATCTTACTCTGGTTGACCTACGAGGTTCAGTAGTAACTTGATCTGAAGTTACATGATCATTATCATTAGCTTCCTCACTAGTTGGTGTAGTAGTCACACGAACTGATTTCTGTGATGAACTACATTCCAATAAGGGAGCAGGTACAGTTACCTCATCAAGTTCTACTTTCCTCCCACTCACTTCTTTCGAGAGAAACTCCTTCTCTAGAAAGGATCCATTTTTAGCAACGAATGTCTTGCCTTCAGATCTGTGATAGAAGGTGTACCCAACAGTCTCCTTTGGGTATCCTATGAAGACACATTTCTCCGATTTGGGTTCGAGCTTATCAGGTTGAAGTTTTTCACATAAGCATCGCAGCCCCAAACTTTAAGAAACGACAACTTGGGTTTCTTGCCAAACCACAGTTCATAAGGTGTCGTCTCAACGGATTTAGATGGTGCCCTATTTAACGTGAATGCAGCCGTCTCTAAAGTGTAACCCCAAAACGATAGCGGTAAATCAGTAAGAGACATCATAGATTGCACCATATCTAATAAAGTGCGGTTACGACATTCGGACACACCATTACGCTGTGGTGTTCCAGGTGGCGTGAGTTGCGAAAGTATTTCACATTGTTTCAAATGAAGACCAAACTCGTAACTCAAATATTCTCCTCCACGATCAGATCGTAGAAACTTTATTTTCTTGTTACGATGATTTTCCACTTCACTCTGAAATTCTTTGAACTTTTCAAATGTTCAGACTTATGTTTCATCAAGTAGATATATCCATATCTGCTCAAATCATCTGTGAAGGTCAGAAAATAACGATACCCACCGCGAGCCTCAATATTCATCGGAGCACATACATCAGTATGTATGATTTCCAGCAAATATGTTGCTCGCTCCATTGTTCCGGAGAACGGAGTTTTAGTCATCTTGCCCATGAGGCATGGTTCGCAAGTACCAAGTGATTCATAATCAAGTGATTCCAAAAGTCCATCAGAATGGAGTTTCTTCATGCGCTTTACACCAATATGACCCAAACGGCGGCGCCACAAATAAGTTGCACTATCATTATCAACTCTGCATCTTTTGGCTTCAATATTATGAATATGTGTGTCACTACTATCGAGATTCAACAAAAATAGACCACTCTTCAAGGGTGCATGACCATAAAAGATATTACTCATATAAATAGAACAACCATTATTCTCGGATTTAAATGAATAACCGTCTCGCATCAAACAAGATCCAGATATAATGTTTATGCTTAACGCTGGCACCAAGTAACAATTATTCAGGTCTAAAACTAATACCGAAGGTAGATGTAGAGGTAGCGTGCCGACGGCGATCACATCGACTTTGGAACCATTTCCCACGCCCATCGTCACCTCGTCCTTAGCCAATCTTCACTTAATCCGTAGTCCCTGTTTCGAGTTGCAAATATTAGCAACAGAACCAGTATCAAATACCCAGGTACTACTGCGAGCATTAGTAAGGTACACATCAATAACATGTATATCACATATACCTTTGGTCACCTTGCCATCCTTCTTATCCGCCAAATACTTGGGGCAGTTCCGCTTCCAGTGACTAGTCCCTTTGCAGTAGAAGCACCCAGTCTCAGGCTTAGGTCCAGACTTGGGCTTCTTCACTTGAGCAGCAACTTGCTTGCCATTCTTCATGAAGTTCCCTTTCTTCCCTTTACCCTTTTTCTTGAAACTGGTGGTCTTGTTGACCATCAACACTTGATGCTCCTTCTTCATTTCTACCTCCGCAGCCTTTAGCATTGCGAAGAGCTCGGGAATCGTCTTATCCATCCCATGCATGTTATAGTTCATCACGAAGCTTTTGTAGCTTGGTGGCAGTGATTGAAGAACTCTGTCAATGACACTATCAACCGGAAGCTTAACTCCCAGCTGAGTCAAGTGATTATGATACCCAGACATTTTGAGTATATGCTCACTGACAGAACTATTCTCCTCCATTTTGCAGTTATAGAACTTATTGGAGACTTCATATGTCTCAATCTAGGCATTTTCTTGAAATATTAACTTCAACTCCTGGAACATCTCATATGCTCCATGACATTCAAAATGACGTTGAAGTCCCAGTTCTAAGCCGTAAAGCGTGGCACACTGAACTATCGAGTAGTCATCAGCTTTGCTCTGCCAGGTGTTCACAACGTCCGGCGTTGCTCCTGCAGCGGGTCTTGCACCTAGCGGTGCTTCCAGGACGTAATTCTTCTGTGCAGCAATGAGGATATCCTCAAGTTACGGACCTAGTCCTTGTAGTTGCTACCATCAAATTTCAACTTAGCTTTCTCTAGGAACACATTAAAATTCAAAGGAACAGTAGCACGGGCCATTGATCTACAACAACATAGACATGCAAAATACTATCAGGTACTAAGTTCATGATAAATTAAAGTTCAATTAATCATATTACTTAAGAACTTCCACTTAGATAGACATCCCTCTAATCATCTAAGTGATCACGTGATCCAAATCAACTAAACCATGTCCGATCATCACGTGAGATGGAGTAGTTTTCATTGGTGAACATCACTATGTTGACCATATCTACAATATGATTCATGCTCGACCTTTCGGTCTCAGTGTTCCGAGGCCATATCTGCATATGCTAGGCTCATCAAGTTTAACCCGAGTATTCTGCGTGTGCAAAACTGGCTTGCACCCGTTGTATGTGAACGTAGAGCTTATCACACCCGATCATCACATGGTGTCTCGGCACGACGAACTTTCACAACGGTGCATACTCAGGGAGAACACTTGTACCTTGAAATTTAGTGAGAGATCATCTTATAATGCTACCGCCGAACTAAGCAAAATAAGATGCATAAAGGATAAACATCACATGCAGTCAATATAAGTGATATGATATGGCCATCATCATCTTGTGCCTTTGATCTCCATCTCCAAAGCACCGTCATGATCTCCATCATCACTGGCGCGATACCTTGATCTCCATCGTAGCATCGTTGTCGTCTCGCCAACTATTGCTTCTACGACTATCGCTACCGCTTAGTGATAAAGTAAAAACAATTACAGGGCGATTGCATTGCATACAATAAAGCCACAACCATATGGCTCCTGCCAGTTGCTGATAACTCTGTTACAAAACATGATCATCTCATACAATAAAATTTAGCATCATGTCTTGACCATATCACATCACAACATGCCCTGCAAAAACAAGTTAGACGTCCTCTACTTTGTTGTTGCAAGTTTTACGTGGTTGCTATGGGCTGAGAGAGAACCGTTCTTACCTACGCATCAAAACCACAACGATTTTTCGTCAAGTTTGTTGTTTTAACCTTCAACAAGGACCGGGCGTAGCCACACTTGATTCAACTAAAGTTGGAGAAACTGACACCCGCCAGCCACCTGTGTGCAAAGCACGTCGGTAGAACCAGTCTCCCATACGCGTACGCGTAATGTTGGTCCGGGTCGCTTCGTCCAACAATACCGTAGAATCAAAGTATGACATGCTGGTAAGCAGTATGACTATTATCGCCCACAACTCTTTGTGTTCTACTCGTGCATATAACATCTACGCATAGACCTGGCTCAGATGCCACTGTTGGGGAACGCAGTAATTTCAAAAAAAATCCTACGCACACGCAACATCCATCTAGGTGATGCATAGCAACGAGAGGGGAGAGTCTTGTCCACGTACCCTCATAGACCGAAAGCGGAAGCGTTATGGCAACGCGGTTGATGTAGTCATACGTCTTCATGATCCGCCCGATCCTAGTACCGGAAGTACGGTACCTCCACGATCTGCACATGTTCAGCTCGGTGACGTCCCATGAACTCTAGATCCACCTGAGTGTCAGGGGAGAGCTTCGTCAGCATGATGGCGTGATGACGGTGATGATGAAGTTACCGACGCAGGGCTTCGCCTAAGCACTGCAACGATATGACCGAGGTGGAAATCTGTGGAGGGGGGGCACCGCACACGACTAAACAATCAACTTGTGTGTCTATGGGGTGCCTCCCTCCCCCGTATATAAAGGAGTGGAGGAGGGAAGGGCCGACCCTCTCTATGGCGCGCCCAAGGGGAGTCCTACTCCCACCGGGAGTAGGATTCCCCCCTTCCCTAGTTGGAGTAGGAGAGGAAGGAAGGAGGAGAGAGGGAGAAGGAAAGGGGGGCCGGGCCCCCACCCCAATTCGGATTGGGCTTGGGGGGGCGCCCCCACCTTGGCCGCCTCCTCCT
This sequence comes from Triticum aestivum, assembly GCF_018294505.1. Taxonomy (NCBI): domain Eukaryota; kingdom Viridiplantae; phylum Streptophyta; class Magnoliopsida; order Poales; family Poaceae; genus Triticum; species Triticum aestivum. The sequence goes on from NC_057799.1 coordinate 304,937,733, forward strand.
CTCTCCCAATAAGGCCCAATAAGGCCCATATACTCCCCGGGGAGTTCCGGTAACCCCTCGGTACTCCGGTAAATGCCCGAACTCACCCGGAACCATTCCGATGTCCAAACATAGGCTTCCAATATATCGATCTTTATGTCTTGACCATTTCGAGATTCCTCGTAATGCCCGTGATCATATCCGGGACTCTGAACAACCTTCGGTAATCAAAACACATAAACTCATAATATCGATCATCACCGAACGTTAAGTGTGCGAACCCTACGGGTTCGAGAACTATGTAGACATGACCGAGACTCATCTCCGGTCAATAGCCAATAGCAGAACCTGGATGCTCATATTGGTTCCTACATATTCTACAAAGATCTTTATCGGTCAAACCGCACAACATACGTTGTTCCCTTTGTCATCGGTATGTTACTTGCCCGAGATTCGATCGTCGATATCTCAATACCTAGTTCAATCTCGTTACTGTCAAGTCTCTTTACTCATTCTGTAATGCATCATCCCGCAACTAACTCATTAGTCACATTGCTTGCAAGGTTTATAGTGATGTGCATTACTGAGAGGGCCCAGAGATGCCTCTCCGACAATCGGAGTGACAAATCCTAATATCGATCTATGCCAACTCAACAAACACCATCGGAGACACTTGTAGAGCATCTTTATAATCACCCAGTTACGTTGTGACGTTTGATAGCACACTAAGTGTTCCTCCGGTATTCGGGAGTTGCATAATATCATAGTCATAGGAACATGTATAAGTCATGAAGAAAGCAATAGCAACAAACTAAACGATCATCGTGCTAAGCTAACGGATGGGTCAAGTCAATCACATCATTCTCTAATGATGTGATCCCGTTAATCAAATGACAACTCATGTCTATGGCTAGGAAACTTAACCATCTTTGATTCAACGAGCTAGTCAAGTAGAGGCATACTAGTGACACTCTGTTTGTCTATGTATTCACACATGTACTAAGTTTCCGAGTAATACAATTCTAGCATGAATAATAAACATTTATCATGATATAAGGAAATATAAATAACAACTTTATTATTGCCTCTAGGGCATATTTCCTTCAGGCACAACCCACCAGGGCGCGCCTGGGCCTCCTGGCGTGCCCTGGTGGGTTGTGCTCCCCTCAGAGCACCCCCCAGGCGCAACCTTGGCCCATTAGGTGTCTTCTGGTCCATCAAAATTCTCCGTGAAGTTTTGTTGCATTTGGACTCCTTTTGGTATTGATTTCCTGCGATGTAAAAAACATGCAGAAAACAACAACTGGCACTTGGCACTATGTCAATAGGTTAGTACCAAAAAAGATATAAAATGATTATAAAACATCCAAGATTGATAATATAACAGCATGGAACAATCAAAAATTATAGATACGTTGGAGACGTATCAGCATCCCCAAGCTTAACTCCTACTCGTCCTCGAGTAGATAAGTGATAAAAACAGAATTTTTGATGTGGAATGTTGCCTAACATGTCATATCATATTCTTTTCTTTATAGCATGGACATTTGGACTTTTATGTGATTCAAAGCAATAGTCTAGTTTTGACATGATAACTTAAATACTCAAGCATATCAACAAGCAACCATGTCTCTCAAAATATCAATGCTAAAATAAGTTATCCCTAGCCCATCATGCTCGATCCATTCATGAAACACACTCGCATATTAGCTACAACCAATACTCAAGTACGATCATATTGCCTCCTAGTTGGTGCTTTTATAAGAGAAGATGGAGACTCAACTTCAAAAATAAAAATTGCATAAAGTAAAAGAAAAGCCCTTCGCAGAGGGAAGTAGGGATTTGTAGAGGTGCCAGAGCTCAAAGCGAAAAACTTAGAGATAAAAACATTTTGGGAGGTGTATCCTTCCCACCAACGAAAATGACTTAGAGTTACCAACACTTTCCATGCTAGATATATCATAGGCAGCTCCCAAACGAAAAATAAAGTTTATTCCTTTTTCAACCATACTTTCACTTTCCATGGCTAGCTGTATCCACGGTTGCCCTCCATACCAACACTTTCCAAGGAATTTATTATTTGACAACATAAAGTAAATTCATTTTTTATTTCGAGACCAGGCATCCCTAATACCTTTGCCTTACTGTCGTGCAATGACAAGTGACTAAACACGCATCATGAGAATAACACATCTAGCATGGAAAATATTAGCCACCCCTCACCGCTCCGCGAGCGGTACAGACACACAAAAGAGAAGTTTATTTTGAAAATTAGAGATGGCACATACAAATTTTCTTAGAACGACAAAAGAATACCGCATATAGGTAGGTATAGTGGACTCCTGTGGCAAAACTGGTTTAAAGGTTTTTTGGATGCACAAGTAGAGATCATACTTAGTGTAAAATGAAGGCTAGCAAAAGATTGAGAAGAGACCAACCAAGAAACGAATAATTTCATAAGCGAGCATTAAGCATAATTAACACAAAATAATGCACCACAAGTAGGATATAATTTCATTGCATGACTATTAACTTTCGTGCTTGCATAGGGAATCACAAACCTTAACACCAATATTCTTACTAAAGCATAATTACTCATCAACATGACTCACATATCACATCATCATATCTCAAAACTATTACAAGGAATCAAGTTTATTTTGTCCAATGATCTTCATGGAAGTTTTTATTATATCCTTCTTGGATATCTATCACATTGGAACTAATTTTCATGTGTTGCTTTTGATAAGCTCAAACAAATATAAGTGAAGATCATGAGCATAATATTTCTTTCTCTCAAATTAATTTAAGTGAAGCAAGAGAGAATTTCTTGAAAATTTTACTAACTCTCAAATAAATCTAAGTGAAGCAAGAGAGCATTTCTTCAAAAATAACTAAGCACACTGTGCTAAAAAAGATATAAGTGAAGCACTAGAGCAAGTCCATAGCTCCTAAAAAATTTAAGTGAAGCATAGAGAGCAATTCTAACAAGTCATGACATAATTTTGGCTCTCTCAAATAGGTGTGTTCAGCAAGGAATCAAGACTTGAAACACAAAATAAATCAAGCAAAGACTCATATCATACAAGACGCTCCAAGCAAACCACATAGTATGTGATGAATAAAAATATAGCTTCGAGTAAAATACCGATGGTCGTTAGAAGAAAGAGGGGATGCCACTCGGGGCATCCCCAAGCTTAATTGCTTGCTCTCTTTTGGATAATAGCTTGGGATACCGGGGCATACCCAAGCTTAGGCTCTTATTACTCCTTATTCCTTCATCCATTGTAAGATAACCCAAAACTTGAAAACTTCAATCACACAAAACTCAACAAAACCTTCGTGAGATCCGTTAGTATAATAAAATAAATCACTACTATAAGTACTGTTGCAACCTATTCATATTTTATTCTTGCATTATATCTACTGTATTCCAACTTTTCTATGGCAAAAACTCATCAAAGAAAACCATAGAGCCATCGAAACAAGCACACAACGCAAAGAAAACAGAATTGTCAAAAACAGAACAGTCTGTAGCAATCTGAACTGTTCGAATACTTCTGAAAATCCAAAAATTCTAAAAAACTAGGACGACCTGAGAAATTTATATATTAATCTTCTGCAAAAAGAATTGGTATTTTATCACGCCCTGGTAAAAAATATGAATTGTTTTCGTGAGCGCAAAATCTTCTGTTTTTTCAGCAAGATCAAACAACTATCACCCAAGATGATCCTATAGGTTCTACTTGGTACAAACACTAACTAAAACACAAAAAACACAATCATAATAGTAGCATAATTGTGCAAACACTCAAGAACAGAAAGCAAAAAGCAAAAATAAAATTTATTCATTGGGTTGCCTCCCAACAAGCGCTATCGTTTTACGCCCCTAGCTAGGCATAAGATTTTGTTGATGCTCACATGAAAGATAATAATTGAAACACAAAGAGAGCATCATAGAACATGTGACAAACACATTTAAGTCTAACATACTTCCTATGCATAGGAATTTTATAGGAAAACAAATTAGCAAGACAAGCAAGATCTAGCATAAGCAAGGAAGAAGAAAGAAACAATAGCAATCTCAACATGAAGATAGGTAATTCAGTAACATGAAAATTTCTACAACCATATTTTCCTCTCTCATAATAATTACATGTGGGATCATATTCAAATTCAACAATATAGCTATCATATAAATTTTTCTCTACATGATCCACATGCATGCAAAGTTGACACTCTTCCAAAATAGTGGGATCATCAAATAAAGTCATGACCTCTCCAAGCCCACTTTTATCGAAAATTTCATAAGATTGAACACTCTCCAAATATGTGGGATTATTTTTACCTAAAGTTGATGCTCTTCCAAACCCACTTTCAATATTATTGCAAACATTATTATCAATAACATATTCATCATGAGGCTTAAATAAATTTTCAAGATCATAAGAAGCATCACCCCAATCATGATCATTACAATGAGTAGTGGACATAACAAGATCAACATCCCCAAGCTTGGCGTTTTGCATATCATTGACACAATTGACATTAATAGAATTTATAGTAAAATCATTGCAGTCATACTTTTCATTCAAGGATCTATCATGAATTACTTAATAAATTTTTTCATTTAACACTTCATCACAATTTTTAGATTCATAAGTTTCAAGCAAAACTTCATAGAGATAATCTAGTGCACTCAAATCACTAGCAATTGGTTCATCATAATTGGATCTTTTAAAAAGATTAGCCAGAGGATGAGGATCCATATCAATAGATTTTTAGCAAGTGAAGATGCAAGCATATAGAAGGGCACATGGCAACACAAGCAAACAAAAGATCTGATGAGAAAAAGGTGAATGAAAAAGAAGGCGAATAAAAAGACAATTTTTTTGTGAAGTGGGGGACAGGAAAACGAGAGGCAAATGGAAAATAATGTAAATTGCGAGGACATGAAATTTGTGATTAGGAACCTGGTATATGTTGAAGATCCTCCCCAGCAACGGCGCCAGAAATTCCTATTGATGTGGCTCGAAGCTACGTCGGTATTTCCCCAAAGAGGAAGGGATGATGCATCACATCAGCGGTAGGTATTTCCCTCAGATATGAAACCAAGGTTGTCGAACTAGTAGGAGAACCAAGCAACACAACGTAAACAGCCCCTGCACACAGATAACAAATCCTCGCAACCCGACGTGTTAAAGGGGTTGTCAATCCCTTTCGGGTAACGGCGCCAGAAATTGGCATGCGGACGTGAGATAAATTGTAGTAGATTGATAGATCAAACGCCAAATAAAATAAATAAGAATAAAACACAGCAAGGTATTTTTGTATTTTTTGATTTAATAGATCTGGAAATAAAAGGCAAATAAAATAGATCGCGAAGGCAAATAATATGAGAAAGAGATCCGGGGGCCGTAGATTTCACTAGTGGCTTCTCTCGAGAAAAATAGCAAACGGTGGGTGAACAAATTACCGTTGGGCAATTGATAGAACTTCAAATAATAATGAGGATATCCAGGCAATGATCATTACATAGGCATCACGTCCAAGATTAGTAGACCGACTCATGCCTGCATCTACTACTATTACTCCACACATTGACCGCTGTCCAGCATGCGTCTAGTGTATTAAGTTCATGCAGAAACGGAGTAATGCAATAAGAACGATGACATGATGTAGACAAGATCTATCTATGTAGAGATAGACCCCATCGTTTTATCCTTAGTAGCAACGATACATACGTGTCGATTCCCCTTCTGTCACTGGGATCAAGCACCGTAAGATCGAACCCACTACAAAGCTCCTCTTCCCATTGCAAGATAAATAGATCAAGTTGGCCAAACAAAACCCAAATATCGGAGAAGAAATACGAGGCTATAAGCAATCATGCATATAAGATATCAAAGAAACTCAAATAACTTTCATGGATATAAAAAGATAGATCTGATCATAAACTAAAAGTTCATCCGATCCCAACAAACACACCGTAAAAAGAGTTACATCATATGGATCTCCAAGAGACCATTGTATTGAGAATTCAGCGAGGGAGAGGAAGCCATCTAGCTACTAACTACGGACCCGAAGTTCTATAAATAACTACTCACGCATCATCGGAGAGGCACCAATGGAAGTGGTGAACCCCTCCGTGATGGTGTCTAGATTGGATCTGGTGGTTCTGGACTCTGCGGTGGCTGGAATTGATTTTTGTTGACTTCCATAGGGTTTCTGGAATATTGGGATATTTATAGAGCAAAGAGGCGGTCCGGGGGCACCCGAGGTGGGCACAACCCACCAGGGCGCGCCCTGGTGGGTTGTGCTCCCCTCGGAGCACCCCCAGGCGCAGCCTTGGCCCATTAGGTGTCTTATGGTCCATAAAATTCTCCGTGAAGTTTCGTTGCATTTGGACTCTGTTTGGTATTGATTTCCTATGATGTAAAAAACATGCAGAAAACAACAACTGACACTTGACACTATGTCAATAGGTTAGTACCAAAAAATGATATAAAATGACTATAAAATAATTATAAAACATCCAAGATTGATAATATAACAACGTGGAACAATAAAAAATTATAGATACATTGGAGACGTATCAATGGGCTTCATGAGAACCCGCTACTCAATTCTCGTGAACAACCGAAAACAAGGTCGACTTGATGTATCCTTCCGTATGGTTCTCATGTCAAATCTACACCAAAAGAAAAGTCGCTCAAATTTCTAGTCTCTTTTATCTTGTGCTTTATCCATGTAGTCATGTTGTGATAATTCTTCAGTGAGGGGAGCAATGCGGATCAGCTATAGCGACATGAATCCATGTGGAGTAGATAGTCAAAATGGTGTTTACCCGCGATGGATGACGATGTAGTCTTCGTATCAGCCATCCATCACCTATGCTATTTTTCCTTCCTTTGAGATTGCTTATGCCCTCATTTGGATGTAATAAGTGTGATATGTATGATGTGTATATCTTATTATGTAGAGGTTAGGTGTAAATATTTTGTTGATTGTATTACCTTGATGTGATTTATCTTTTGAAAGGGTTGATACAATTTATTGAATCGATAAAAACTCTACTTATCAAAGAAATATTCTTTCCTTTGAGGATTGTTGAACCAAAGAGGCCCATCCTAGTATGACTCACTCGCATGCCACGTAGTGTTCAGTTAGGCATCAAACAACCGAATTGGGTCCGATAGTTAGGCTGTGTGAGAGCACCAGTTCCCTCCTTGTGCTGCCACTGCAGGGTTGATAAAGCTTTGCTCGAAGATCGAATGGCATGCACTCTGTTAGAAGAACAAAACGAGTTTATGATCTGTTCTATTTACAACATCATTTGAGACTTAGACCATAATTGGGCTGGTCTTTCAACAATTTCTCTTGCCATTAGTTCCTCCTTCTGTGAATGGTGGTCACCGATGAGGAATTGTGCCCCATCCTGCCATCCATCAAGAAGAAGATGATGAACCGCATTGTCATCTTGTTCAGTTTGAAAGGAACACAATAGCAGCATGTTCGAGAAGAAACATAACTCAATTGACCACCCATTTGGTCAGGTGAAGTGCGACCCCTATTGTTGATACAAGGCTGGCCCTATGTCTCGAGTTTGTGTTTAGCCCAGGTCGACAGTGTATTTGTTGTAGGGTGAAACCCTAAGATTAATCTTTTCACACATGAAGGGGGCAAAGGGATGAACACCAAGAACACAAAGAGGAATTCACTCCAACAAAACCCAATCACACATCCACTAGAATAGCAAACACATAGATCCTCAAGATTACAGACACAATCAAAGGAAACAAGCACTAGGTAAAGTTCTTCCCACTCCTAAAAGATGACGTCTTGATGATGGTAGTCTTCTCCAAGAGGAGGTCTTGAAATCCACAAGTGGAACCTCTCCTAAGAGGCCTTGATCTCCAATGGAGTGGTAGAAGGAGCAAAGCTCTCAAATATCTCACACGTGTCTTTGCTAACCCTAAACATGAACCTAGGTACGGAATATATAGGCATGGGGATGAAGTGGGTGAAGAGGAGGCCCAACAACCCATCATCAGCCGGCCATCCTGTAGGGCCCGTGCGCACGGGGTAAGTTGGGCCCGTGCGCATGGGGTGCTATAACGGTAGCTCCCTGTGTAGCCCGTGGGCATGGGGTCTCGGGGGCCCGTGCGCACGGGGTCGCCTAGGACTTCCTGTCCTGCTCTTCCGCAAGGTCTTGGGGTGCTTCTCCTACTCCTTGGTGATGCTCCTTAGCTACTTGGGAGTGTTCCTCTTCGTACCTAATGATACATGGTGCATTTTGGTGAGGTAGCAACCAAGTTCCATTCGTGTCCATATGCATGTCAAGTAGGAAGGAGTTCACCTCGGTTCCATTGCGCGTGCTCGAGCTCTTGTCATAGGCCCACGTGGTGCTTGATGTGTTGGTCTATTGTCCATGGCACTACTGCAGGATGCTGCTAACGCGACACTACGATCAGAGACCCTTCGACGAAACTGTGTGTGATGCCATAATCGCAAACGGTGGTGTAAAAAACCGTCAAAAAGGTGCAAAACATTTGCGATGGAGGATGCATCAAACACGGTTCAGATTTTAGTTACGTGTGCGATGCAGGGCATACGGTTCAGCTCAATTAACTGTTTGCGATGAGGAGGAACAAAATAAACGGGCAACCAGATGAAGGTGTGTGCGATGTACAACATACGGTTCACTTGGATGAACTGTTTGTGATTAGGCAACACAAAAGAAACGGTCAGCTAGATCAAAGGTGTGTGCGATATATGGCATGCGGTTCACTCGGATGAACTATTTGCGTTGAGACATGAGAACAGAAACGGTTCAAATGAACAAGATGTGTGTGATACAAGGCAAACAGGTCTATAATCGGAAACGTGTGCGAAGACCGATAACAACACAGACGATTACTGCTAACAAGCCATGTGTGTTGTGAGCAAATGATTGCTGGCATACAATATTGAGTGATTGATGAAAACATCACCGAAGGGTTCCATTGTTTAGTCCGTGTGCGATGTGATTTTCTTTGTCCGCACAACATCTACGCTCTGTCTACAGAGCATCAACATATATACTTAAAAAGACAACATTGCATAACCAAATTAAGCATACAATTACACAAGTGACTACACACATAACATTTGCACACACCAAAGTAAGCAATTACATGCATACTAAAGTAGGAAAAACGGGGATCTAATCATTTACTTATTGTTGCGATGATGCTTGCCATTGCTCTGCTTCCGGCTAGATCCCTGGCCGTTTTGGGGAAGGAGGCACTTCCTCATGTCAACGATCCGCATGTACATGGCGTAGCTCATGTAAGCCTCCTTGGCCGCGTACACGATGTGAGCTTTGTCTAGTTTCTCCATCCAGGCTGAGTGCCAGGCACGCTTGTCCTTGTTGCACGAATCCTTCATGTCTCTGAAGTAGGGGTCGATGATGGCCTCGGCGAGGTGAACCAGTGAGTCCTTCTCATGCTCCTTGCTGCCCCAGATCTTGTATTGGCCCTAGATGTCGACAAGATTCTTGCAGGCGATGCCCGAACTCTCGAGCGCCTTTACAACGTTGGTGATGTCCACTGTAGCGAACATGTAGTGGGGGCTGTTGACAAACCTGGCGAAACGCTCGCAAGGCCTTGTGTGGCAAGGCAGTAGTGGTAGACGACGACGTGGTGGCACATGCACATCTGGGCGACGGCGACCTTGGGACGAGACCCGGCACGAGCGCGGGTGTACTCGAGGTCGAACCCGACCACCTTGTACTTCTCCTCGGCAAGCAACAGCTCCATGATGTGGATGGAGTGGTCCACCCAGACCGGGTCGTTGGTGTACACCACCGAGAGGTCCATGAACCTTCTGTGGGTGTCCACCACGGCACGCATGGTGAACTGCTGCTCGTCGTCGGCAGCCGCTCGGAGCGCCATTGGAGCCGCGCAGGATACCCTCTAAGAATTTCTCGTGGTGGGTGTGCTTCTTGCAATGGTGGGGCGCGATCGAAAGGTTGAAGAGACACAAGGGTAGGTTAAATGGCCGCTGTAATAAATGGGGGCCGGCCGACCTGTAATCATCACGTCTTTTCACGGCATTCATAGCGGAGGATTCCAGAATCCAGTGCATGCTTGACAACACTGCACCGCACGCGTGGGCTTGAAGAGGCACCAGATGTATCGTCGGTGAGCTTGTTCCCGCGCTACCGCGCTGTTTACCGCGCAAGCTTCCCGCCTGGCTAGTTTGGCCACGCGTCGGCTAGAAGAGGGCCAAATTGTGGGCGTTTATTGGCAAAAAGCTTTGTAAAAACGAAGTGTATGGAATGACTTCGGTCATAAGTTTACCCTTGGGTGATGAGGTTCAAAGTTATACAGAAGGGTGATGATGGACACTCGAGTGCAATAATTAATTTTGCGCTCTACAGTGCACACGGTGGAAGAAACCAACTGTCTGCAAATATGTTGAAGATCGCAGTCGAGTTAGCTATACAGATCGTGTGTTGTGAGATCGACAAGGTAAACTGATTCGAGAATGGTTAATAAAATCTAAGACCATTGTATGTTAAAGTCAAAATAGTGCTAGCAATATACGAGTCTCATAAGATGCCATTTCAACGATTGTACCACAAAAGCTCGAAATGTTACAAGGTTCAAATTCTAGAGTTATATGGCTCAAATTCCAAGATTACAAGGTTCAAACTGATATTAGAAATGAAATTCAGCTCATCGGCTGCAAACGCTCGCGCTGATCCACTGAACATGGATATCAGAGAGGTTCAAACTAATATTACCACTTCTAAGTCTGGTTTCGAAACCTCACAATTTTGGCAAAGGGGTCAGCCACTGAGAAGTCATGCATGGGGTTGACACGATGACTTCCGATTACTCTGTCATTTGAAGTTCCAAAATGAAATTCAGCATTTTTGGAGCCTATTCCATTCTTCCGCAGGCGCCGGCGCTGATCAACAGACCATTCATTTTTGCGAAATAAATGTAGGGAAAACCTCATTTCCTTCAGCACCCTTGCTCTGAGAACAAAGAACCTGGCGAATATAATCTCCGGTAAGGTCCCTCGGTAGGAGTTCAAAGTAATTTCTGAGAGATGCAGATCTAGGCATTCGACGTGTTTGTTATATTGTATCACATTATCCACCACTGGGCCTAATCTTATCTGCAAAAGAAGAAAACGTGTTAGTGCCTACATGCAGTTTTGAACATTACGACAGGCCTATTTGGTTTGCTAGATTTGTAAAATGCACTAACATGCCATCTTTGATCTGACATGATTAACATGGGCATTTGATTACATTCTAGAAAAATGTAGCCTTATTCACAAGAGGTTGGAGTGGATGAAAAGTTCCCTAAGAAAACTAGTACAGATGAATCCAAAGGAGAAATGCTTATTGATTGTAACCATATGGATGAAGCAACCAATATGGGGGGCGGGACATGTATGTACTGAAATCCTCCAAAAGAACCTTTAGAAATCGTAGTACATTGTCATTGTAAACTTGGAAAAATGTGTCACAAATTGAACTCCCTTATGGTTAACATTTAACAGGAAAGGAACATCACCTCGATATATATAGCTTCTCCAGGCATGGAAAGCATCTCAGCAAACTGACAACTTGCTCCAGGTCGGGGCCGATAGATTCTAGTGCTAAGACCTTCACTGTGCGCAGTTTCGGGGTCAAGCTTGTCGGAATCATTTTCTGAATGACAGACGAACAAACACCTTCAAAATTAGAAATAATGTTAATTTGTAGAAGGAGAGGTAGAAGGCGGCTGTTGTACCTGAACGGTGTGGATCCAATAACAAGTTGAGAGTATTTGTCACACGAGTAGCCCACCACTGTCAATTTCGGCGCAGAAATGACATTGATTCTTGTTGGACCTTCTTGATCAACTACAAGTAATCTCTCAAGTGCAGGTGTGTCCTCAGTGACCATACCATGGTACACATCTTGTGATGTCTTCCTGCCGCACCAGCAACACACATAAATAGTCCGGAGAGTCATGGAGGTGATGTGGAAGGTACTCAACCCATTGGTCGCCTGAAGACGAAGGTACTCGAGTGCAGTACAGCCAGGAAGCAGGCGCTCCATGCAACCCTTTGAGAGGCAGACGGCGACGAGCTTGAGGTGCTTCAGTCGTGGTAGAATAAGAGCGGGTGCGTCATTAAGGGGCGGGAAATGGCAGTTCCTGAACTTGGCGACGCGCAGCGTGGGCGCGAGGCGGAGTGCAGACGTTGGCAGCGACCTCATATGCCCATCATCAAAAGTGAGCTCCTCGAGCTGATGTAGGGCGGGGGATCGGAACCACTCGTCAAGATTGGCTCGGTCCTTGCCGTTGGAACGGAACTTGCCCATTCTAAGGCCTTTGGTTGGGCCAAGGTGACTGCCAAGGATCTTGGAGAACGCATCCAAGCTTTTGCGATAGCCATGGCAGAGCTCATGGGTGTCGATGAGGTCAAGAGGGCTGGAGTTCCATAGGGGGCGCCACCGCCGGGAAAGGCGATTGTCCGCACCCCATATTTGATTGGGAGGAGGGAGATGATGACTCTCAACATATCATCGGGGAGGCTGCTGATGAAGTCTAGGCCTGCTGGAGTCGCTTGCGGTTCTAGCTCGCCCTGCCTCCGCTTGTTGGCAGCCCGTTCTCTGATACGTCTCCAACGTATCTATAATTTTTTATTATTCCATTCTATTATATTATCTGTTTTGGATGTCTAATGGGCTTTATTATGCTCTTTTATATTATTTTTGGGACTAACCTATTAACCGAAGGCCCAGTGCAAATTGTTGTTTTTTTGCCTATTTCAGTGTTTCGCAGAAAAGGAATATCAAACGGAATCCAAACGGAACGAAACCTTACCGAGGATCTTTTTTGGAACAAACGCAATCCATGAGACTTGGAGTGGAAGTCAAGGAAGCAACGAGGCAGCCACGACGCAGGAGGGCGCGCCCGGGGGGTAGGCACGCCCCCCACCCTCGTGGGCCCCTCATATCTCCACCGACCTACTTCTTTCGCCTATATATACCCTTATACCCTGAAAACATCGAGGGGAGCCACGAAACCACTTTTCCACCGCCACAACCTTCTGTACCCGTGAGATCCCATCTTGGGGCCTTTTCCGGCAATCTGCCGGAGGGGGATTCGATCACGGAGGGCTTCTACATCAACACCATAGCCTCTCCGATGATGTGTGAGTAGTTTACCACAGACCTTCGGGTCCATAGTTATTAGCTAGATGGCTTCTTCTCTCTCTTTGGTTCTCAATACAAAGTTCTCCTCGATCTTCTTGGGGATCTATTCGATGTAATACTTTTTGCGGTGTGTTTGCCGAGATCCGATGAATTGTGGGTTTATGATCAAGATTATCAATGAACAATATTTGATTCTTCTCTGAATTCTTATATGCATGATTTGATATCTTTGCAAGTCTCTTCGAATTATCGGTTTAGTTTGGCCTACTAGATTGATCTTTCTTGCAATGGGAGAAGTGCTTAGCTTTGGGTTCAATCTTGCGGTGCTCGATCCCAGTGACAGAAAGGGAACCGACACGTATTGTATTGTTGCCATCGAGGATAAAAAGATGGGGTTTATATCATATTGCTTGAGTTTATCCCTCTACATCATGTCATCTTGCCTAATGCGTTACTCTGTTCTTATGAACTTAATACTCTAGATGCATGCTGGATAGCGGTCGATGTGTGGAGTAATAGTAGTAGATGCAGAATCGTTTCGGTCTACTTGACACGGACGTGATGCCTATGTTCATGATCATGCCTAGATATTCTCATAACTATGCGCTTTTCTATCAATTGCTCGGCAGTAATTTGTTCACCCACCGTAATTTATGCTATCTTGAGAGAAGCCACTAGTGAAACCTATGGCCCCCGGGTCTATTTTACATCATATTAGTTTTCCGTCAACTAGCCATTTCTTTCGCCGTTTATTTTGCAATCTTTACTTTCCAATCTATACAACAAAAATACCAAAAATATGTATCTTATTATCTTTATCAGATCTCACTTTTGCAAGTGGCTGTGAAGGGATTGACAACCCCTTTATCGCGTTGGTTGCAAGGTTCTTGATTGTTTGTGCAGGTACTAGGTGATTTGCATGTAGTCTCCTACTAGATTGATACCCTGGTTCTCAAAAACCGAGGGAAATACTTACGCTACTTTGCTGCATCACCCTTTCCTCTTCAAGGGAAAACCAACCCATGCTCAAGAGGTAGCAAGAAGGATTTCTGGCGCCGTTGCCGGGGAGATCTACGCTCAAGTCAAGACATACCAAGCACCCATCACAAACTCTTATCCCTCGCATTACATTATTTGCCATTTGCCTCTCGTTTTCCTCTCCCCCACTTCACCTTTGTCGTTTTATTCGCCCTTTTTCGTCCGCTTCTTTTCGCTTGCCTCTTGTGTGTCCGTGTGTTAGATCGTTTATTTCGCTTCCATGGCTAGCTCTTTCTCCCTTCCTTCATCTCCTGATTTTGAAGTACTTCACTTCAAACAAAGACAAGGAGAAAACTTAAAAGATGCTTGGCATAGGATGGTAGAATCTTATCGTAGTTGCACTATAGAGGGAGATTTCAAGATTTTACTTCGCAATTTTTATGTTGGGCTAACCATATCCCATAGACAACTCCTTGATTTTGCCGCCAAAGGGAATTTTATTGAAGTTGATCCTAGTATTGCTTATGAAATTATAGAGGGGATAGTAGGAGTACTTCCCCCACAAAAGGGACTTCACCTTACTCAAGAAGGAACCCAAATCTTAGAGAAATTATGCGAATTGAAAAAATCTATTGAACCTCTTAAAAATGTTGCTGGGAATCTCAACCGCATGAATACATTGATTACACTTTGCAATAAGCGGTTGGATGCTCTTGATCTAAAGATCTCCGAGAATGAAGGAAAACGTAAGGAACCTCCCGGATCTGAGCATAACTCCATTAAAAAGATAAATACCAAAGATGACAATACCTAGATCTATTCTTGTTTTTATGCCTAGCTAGGGGCGTTAAACGATAGCGCTTGTTGGGAGGCAACCCAATTTTATTTTTGTTCCTTACCTTTTGTTTCTGTTTAGTAATAGATAATTCATCTAGCCTCTGTTTAGATGTGTTTTTGTGTTTTAATTAGTGTTTGTGCCAAGTAGAACCGTTGGGAAGACTTGGGTGAAGTCTTTGCGATCTTGCTGTAAAAAATAGAAACTTTAGCACTCACGAGATTAGCTGCCATTTTTTACTGGACAGTGATTTTAGGTTGATTCTTTTTGCAGATGATTAATAGACAAATTCCTCACGTCCACCAATTTACTTCAGAATTTTTGGAGTTCCATAAGTATACGTTTGATACAGATTACTACAGACTGTTCTGTTTTTGACAGATTCTGTTTTTCGTGTGTTGTTTGCTTATTTTGATGAATCTATGGCTAGTATCGGGGGGTATGAACCATTGAGAAGTTGTAATACAGTAGGTTTAACACCAATATAAATAAAGAATTATTTAATTACAGTACCTTAAGGTGGTGATTTGTTTTCTTATACTAACGGAGCTCATGAGATTTTCTGTTTGAGTTTTGTGGTGTGAAGTTTTCAAGTTTTTGGGTAAAGATTTGATGGATTTTGGAACAAGGAGTGGCAAGAGCCCAAGCTTGGGGATGCCCAAGGCATACCAAGGTAAATTCAAGGACAACCAAAAGCCTAAGCTTGGGGATGCCCCGGAAAGCATCCCCTCTTTCCTCTTCGTCTATCGGTAACTTTACTCGAGGCTATATTTTTATTCACCACATGATATGTGTTTTGCTTGGAGCGTCTTGTATGATTTGAGTCTTTGCTTTTTAGTTTACCACAATCATCCTTGCTGTACACACTTTTGGGAGAGACACACATGAATCGGAATTTATTAGAATACTCTATGTGCTTCACTTATATCTTTTGAGCTAGATAATTTTGCTCTAGTGCTTCACTTATACCTTTTTAGAGCACGGTGGTGGTTTTATTTTATATAAATTATTGATCTCTCATGCTTCACTTATATTATTTTGAGAGTCTTTTAGAACAGCATGGTAATTTGCTTTGGCTATAAAATTAGTCCTAATATGATAGGCATCCAAGATGGGTATAATAAAAACTTTCATATAGAGTGCATTGAATACTATGATAAGTTTGATACTTGATAGTTGTTTTGAGATATAAAGGTGGTAATGTTAGAGTCATGCTAGTTGGATAATTGTGGAATTGAGAAATACTTGTGTTGAGGTTTGCAAGTCCCATAGCATGCACGTATGGTAAAAGTTGTGTGACAAATTTGAAGCATGAGCTGTTCTTTGATTGCTTTCCTTATGAGTGGCGGTCGGGGACGAGCGATGGTCTTTTCCTACCAATCTATCCCTCTAGGAGCATGCGCGTAGTGCTTAGTTTTGATGACTTGTAGATTTTTGCAATAATACCGTGCATTGCCCTTTCTCACCTTGAGAGTTGGTGCAAACTTCCCCGGTGCATCCAAATCCCATGATACGATACGCTCTATCACACATAAGCCTCCTTATATCTTCCTCAAAACAGCCACCATGCCTACCTATTATGGCATTTCCATAGCCATTCCGAGATATATTGCCATGCAACTTACCACCGTTCCGTTTATTTTGACACGCTCCATCATTGTCATATTGCTTTGCATGATCATGTAGTTGACATCGTATTTGTGGCAAAGCCACCTTCATAATTCTTTCATACATGTTGCTCTTGATTCATTGCATATCCCGGTACACCACCGGAGGCATTCAAATCGAGTCATATTTTGTTCTAAGTATCGAGTTGTAATTCTTGAGTTGTAAGTAAATAGAAGTGTGATGATTTTCATTATTAGAGCATTGTCCCATGTGAGGAAAGGATGATGGAGACTATGATTCCCCCACAAGTCGGGATGAGACTCCGGACAAAAAATAAAAAAATAAAAAAAGAGAGGCCAAGGAAGCCCAAATAAATAAAAAAGAGGCCAAAGAAGCCCAAACAAAAAAATGAGAGAAAAAGAGAGAAGGGACAATGTTACTATCCTTTTTCCACACTTGTGCTTCAAAATAGCACCATGATCTTCATGATAGAGAGTTTCTTATTTTGTCACTTTAATATACTAGTGGGAATTTTTCATTATAGAACTTGGCTTGTATATTCCAATGATGGGCTTCCTCAAAATGCCCTAGGTCTTCGTCAGCAAGCAAGTTGGATGCACACCCACTCAATTTCTTTTGATGAGCTTTCATATATTTATAGCTCTAGTGCATCCGTTGCATGGCAATCCCTACTCCTCGCATTGACATCAATTGATGGGCATCTCCATAGCCCGTTGATTAGCCGCGTCAATGTGAGACTTTCTCCTTTTTTGTCTTCTCACATAACCCCCATCATGATATGGTATTCCACCCATAGTGCTATGTCCATGGCTTGCGCTCATATATTGCGTAAAAGTTGAAAGAGTTTGAAAAGGCTAAGTAGGAAACAATTGCTTGGCTTGTCATCGGGGTTGTGCATGATGGGAGCATTTTGTGTGATGAAAATTAAACATGGCCAAACTATATGATTTTGTAGGGATAAGCTTTCTTTGGCTACGTTATTTTGATAAGACATAATTGCTTGGTTAGCATGCTTGAAATATTACTATTTTTATGTCAATATTAAAACTTAGTTTAGAATCTTTTGGATCTAAACATTCATGCCTCAATAAAGAGAATTACATTGAAAAATAATGTTAGGTAGCATTCCACATCAAAAATTCTGTTTTATCATTTACCTACTCGAGGACGACCAGGAATTAAGCTTGGGGATGCTTGATACGTCTCCAACGTATCTATAATTTTTGATTGTTACATGCTATTATATTATTTGTTTTGGATGTTTAATGGGCTTTATTATGCTCTTTTATATTATCTTTGGGACTAACCTATTAACCGAAGGCCCAGTGCAAATTGCTGTTTTTTTTTGCCTATTTCAGTGTTTCGCAGAAAAGGAATATCAAACGGAATCCAAACGGAACGAAACCTTCGCGCGGATCTTTTTTGGAACAAACACAATCCAAGAGACTTGGAGTGGATGTCAAGGAAGCAATGAGGCAGCCACGAGGCAGGAGGGCGCGCCCAGGGGGGTAGGCGTGCCCCCCACCCTCATGGGCCCCTCGTAGCTCCACCGACCTACTTCTTTCGCCTTGATACATCCATTTTGCATCATGCCTTTATATCGATATTTATTGCATTATGGGTTGTGATTACACGTTATGTCACAATACTTATGCCTATTCTCTCTGATTTTACATGGTTTACATAAGGAGGGAGAATGCCGGCAGCTCGAATTCTGGGCTGGAAAAGGAGCAAATATTAGAGACCTATTCTGCACAACTCCAAAAGTCCTAAAACTCCACGAAAGTTATTTTTGGAAATAATAAAAAATACTGAGCATCAGAAATACGTCAGGGGGGCCACCACCTGTCCACGAGGGTGGGTGGCGCGCCCTAACCCCCAGGGCGCGGCCCCTGCCTCGTGGGCCCCCTGTTGGCTCTCCGGTGGCTATCTTCTGCTATATGAAGTCTTTCGTCCAGGAAAAAATCATAAGCAACCTTTCGGGACGAGACTCCGCCGCCACGAGGCGGAACCAATCTAGGGCTCTGGCAGAGCTGTTCTGCCGGGGACACTTCCCTCCGGGAGGGGGAAATCATCGCCATCGTCATCACCAACGCTCCTCTCATCGGGAGAGGGCAACCTCCATCAACATCTTCACCAGCACCATCTCCTCTCAAAACCCTAGTTCATCTCTTGTATCCAATTCTTGTCTCATAGTTTGGGATTGGTACTAGTAGGTTGGTAGTAGTGTTGATTACTCCTTGTAGTTGATGATAGTTGGTTTATTTGGTGGAAGATCATATGTTCAGATCCTATATGCATATTAATACCCCTCTGATTATGAACATGAATATGCTTTGTGAGTAGTTACGTTTGTTCCTGAGGACATGGGAGAAGTCTTGCTATTAGTAGTCATGTGAATTTGGTATTCGTTCGATATTTTGATGAGATGTATGTTGTCTATCCTCTAGTGGTGTTATGTGAACGTCGACTACATAACACTTCGCCATTATTTGGGCCTAGAGGAAGGCATTGGGAAGTAATAAGTAGATGATGGGTTGCTAGAGTGACAGAAGCTTAAACCCTAGTTTATGCGTTGCTTCGTAAGGGGCTGATTTGGATCCATATGTTTCATGCTATGGTTAGGTTTACCTTAATACTTTTGTTGTAGTTGCGGATGCTTGCAATAGAGGTTAATCATAAGTGGGATGCTTGTTCAAGTAAGAACAGCACCCAAGCACCGGTCCACCCACATATCAAATTATCAAAGTACCGAACGTGAATCATATGAACGTGATGAAAACTAGCTTGACGATAATTCCCATGTGTCCTCGGGAGCACTTTTCTCCATATAAGAGTTTGTCCAGGCTTGTCCTTTGCTACAAAAAGGATTGGGACACCTTGCTGCACTTTATTTACTTTTGTTACTTGTTGCTCGTTACAAATTATCCTATCACAAAACTATCTGTTACCTATTATTTCAGTGCTTGCAGAGAATACCTTGCTAAAAACCGCTTATCATTTCCTTCTGCTCCTCATTGGGTTCGACACTCTTACTTATTGAAAGGACTACGATAGATCCCCTATACTTGTGGGTCATCAAGACTCTTTTCAGGCGCCGTTGCCGGGGAGTGAAGCGCCTTTGGTAGGTTGAATTTGGTAAGGAAAAATTTATATAGTGTGCTGAAATTTACTGTCACTTGTTACTATGGAAAGTAATCCTCTAAGGGGCTTGTTCGGGGTATCTTCACCCAGACCAGTAGAGCAAAGAGTTGCTCCTCAACGTACTGAACCTACTGAAAATGAGAATGAAAATGTTCACTTTGAGATTCCTTTGGGTATGTTAGAAAAACTGCTGGCTAATCCTTTTACAGGAGATGGAACAAAGCATCCTGATGAGCACCTAATATATGTGGATGAAGTTTGTGGATTATTTAAGCTTGCAGGTATACCCGGTGATGTTATTAAGAGGAAGGTCTTCCCTTTATCTTTGAAGGGAGATGCATCGACATGGTATAGGCTATGTGATGATACGGGATCATGGAACTACAAGCGATTGAAATTGGAATTTCATCAGAAATTTTATCCTATGCATCTTGTTCATCGTGATCGCAATTATATATATAAATTTTGGCCTCGCGAAGGAAAAGCATCGCTCAAGCTTGGGGGAGGCTTAAATCAATGTTATATTCATGCCCCAATCATGAGCTCTCAAGAGAAATAATTATTCAAAGTTTTTATGCTCGGCTTTCTGATAACAATCGCACCATGCTCGATACTTCTTGTGCTGGCTCTTTTATGATGAAGACTATTGAATTCAAATGGGATTTATTGGATAGAATTAAACGCAACTCTGAAGATTGGGATCTCGACGAAGGTAAGGAGTCAGGTATGACACGTAAGTTTGATTGTGTTAAATCTTTTATGGATACCGATGTTTTTCGTAAATTTAGCACTAAATATGGACTTGACTCTGAGATAGTAGCTTCTTTCTGTGAATCTTTTGCTACTTATGTTGATCTCCCCAAGGAGAAGTGGTTTAAATATCATCCTCCCATAGAAGTAAAAGTAGCTGCACCTACTAAAATTGAAGAAAAGACTGTCACTTATAATGATCCTGTTGTTCCTACTTCTTATGTTGAGAAACCACCTTTCCCTGTTAGAATAAAGGATCATGCTAAAGCTTCAACTGTGGTTCGTAAAAGCAATATTAGAACTTATACACCTCCTGTGCAAATTAAAGTTGAACCTAATATTGCTATTGTTAAAGATCTCTTGTCTGATAATATTGATGGGCATGTTATTTATTTCTGTGAGGAAACTGCTAGAATTGCCAAACCTTGTGCTAAAGATAAACATAGACATGTGGTAGGCATGCCTGTTATTTCTGTTAAAATAGGAGATCATTGTTATCATGGCTTATGTGATATGGGTGCTAGTGCTAGTGCAATACCTTTTGACTTATACAAAGAAATTATGCATGATATTGCACCTGCTGAGTTAGAAGATATTGATGTCACAATTAAACTTGCCAACAGAGATACTATTTCACCAATGGGAATTGTTAGAGATGTTGAAGTCTTGTGTGGGAAAACTAAATATCCTGCTGATTTTCTAGTTCTTGGTTCCCCACAAGATAGCTTTTGTCCCATTATATTTGGTAGACCCTTCTTGAACACCGTTAATGCTAGGATAGACTGCGAAAAGGATGTTGTTACTATTGGTCTAGGTGATATGTTTCATGAGCTTAATTTCTCTAAATTTCGTAGACAACACCGTGAGGAGGAATTGCCTAGGAAGGATGAAATTATTGGTCTTGCTTCTATTCTCGTACCTCCTAGTGATCCTTTAGAACAATATTTGCTAGACCATGAAAATGATATGTTTATGAATGAAAGAAGGGAAATAGATGAAGTATTCTTTAAATAGGAACCCATTCCGAAACACAATTTGCCTATTGAAATCCTAGGGGATCCTCCTCCACCCAAGGGTGATCCCGTGTTTGAGCTTAAGCCGTTGCCTGATACTCTTAAATATGCTTATCTTGATGAAAAGAAGATATATCCTGTTTTTATTAGTGCTAACCTTTCAGAGCATGATGAAGAAAGATTATTGAAAACTCTGAAGAAGACCGTGCTGCTATTGGATATACTCTTGATGATCTTAAGGGCATTAGTCCCACTCTATGTCAACATAAAATAAATTTGGAAGAATATGCCAAACCAGTTCGTGATCATCAACGACGGCTGAAGCCTAAGATGAAGGAAGTGGTAAGAAAATAATACTAAAGCTCCTTGAGGCAGGTATAATTTATCCCATTGCTGATAGTCAGTGGGTAAGTCCTGTCCATTGTGTCCCTAAGAAGGGAGGTATTACCGTCATTCCTAATGATAAAGATGAATTGATTCCGCAAAGAATTATTACAGGTTATAGGATGGTAATTGATTTCCGCAAATTAAATAAGGCTACTAAGAAAGATCATTACCCCTTACCTTTTATCGATCAAATGCTAGAAAGATTATCCAAACATACACATTTTTGCTTTCTAGATGGTTATTCTGGTTTCTCTCAAATACCTGTGTCAGCCAATGATCAATCAAAGACTACTTTTACTTGCCCTTTTGGTACTTTTGCTTATAGACGTATGCCTTTTTCTTTATGTAATGCACCTGCTACCTTTCAAAGATGTATGATGGCTATATTCTCTGACTTTTGTGAAAAGATTTGTGAGGTTTTCATGGACGACTTCTCCGTCTATGGATCCTCTTTTGATGATTGCTTGAGCAACCTTGATCGAGTTTTGCAGAGATGTGAAGAAACTAATCTTGTCTTGAATTGGGAAAAGTGCCACTTTATGGTTAATGAAGGTATTGTCTTGGGGCATAAAGTTTCTGAAAGAGGTATTGAGGTTGATAAAGCCAAGGTTGATGCTATCGAAAAGATGCCATGTCCCAAGGACATCAAAGGTATAAGAAGTTTCCTTGGTCACGCCGGGTTTTATAGGAGGTTCATTAAGGACTTCTCAGAAATTTCTCGGCCTCTGACTAATTTATTACAAAAAGATATACCATTTGTCTTTGATGATGATTGTGTAGAAGCATTTGAAATACTTAAGAAAGCATTGATCTCTGCACCTATTATTCAGCCACCTGATTGGAATTTACCCTTTGAAATTATGTGTGATGCTAGGATTATGCTGTAGGTGTTGTTCTAGGGCAAAGAGTTGATAAGAAAATTAAATGTTATTCAATATGCTAGTAAAACTCTAGACAATGCTCAAAGAAATTCTGCTACTACTGAAAAAGAATTTCTAGCAGTCGTATTTGCTTGTGATAAGTTCAGACCTTATATTGTTGATTCTAAAGTAACCATTCACACGGATCATGCTGCTATTAAATATCTTATGGAAAAGAAAGATGCTAAACCTAAACTTATTAGATGGGTTCTCTTGCTACAAGAATTTGATTTGCATATTGTTGATAGAAAGGGAGCTGAGAACCCCGTTGCAGACAACTTGTCTAGGTTAGAAAATGTTCTTGATGACCCACTACCTATTGATGATAGCTTTCCGGATGAACAATTAAATGTCATAAATACTTCTCGTACTGCTCCATGGTATGCTGATTATGCTAATTATATTGTTGCTAATTTTATACCACCTAGTTTCACATACCAGCAAAAGAAAAAGTTTTTCTATGATTTGAGACATTACTTTTGGGATGACCCACATCTTTATAAAGAAGGAGTAGATGGTGTTATTAGACGTTGTGTACCTGAGCATGAATAGGAACAGATCCTACGCAAGTGTCACTCCGAGGCTTATGGAGGACACCACGCTGGAGATAGAACTGCACATAAGGTATTGCAATCTGGTTTTTATTGGCCTACTCTCTTCAAGGATACCCGTAAGTTTGTCTTATCTTGTGATGAGTGTCAAAGAATTGGTAACATTAGTAGACGTCAAGAAATGCATATGAACTATTCACTCGTTATTGAACCATTTGATGTTTGGGGCTTTGATTATATGGGACCTTTTCCTGCCTCTAATGGATACACACATATTTTAGTTGCTGTTGATTACGTTACTAAGTGGGTAGAAGCTATTCCAACTAGTAGTGTTGATCATAACACCTATGTTAAAATGCTTAAAGAAGTTATTTTTCCGAGGTTTGGAGTCCCTAGATATTTAATGACTGATGGTGGTTCACATTTTATTCATGGTGCTTTTCGTAAAATGCTTGCTAAGTATGATGTTAATCATAGAATTGCATTCCCTTATCACCCGCAGTCTAGTGGTCAAGTAGAATTGAGTAATAGAGAGCTCAAATTAATTTTGCAAAAGACTGTCAATAGATCTAGAAAGAATTGGTCCAAGAAACTTGATGATGCATTATGGGCCTATAGAACTGCATATAAAAATCCTATGGGTATGTCTCCGTATAAAATGGTTTATGGAAAAGCATGTCACTTACCTCTCAAACTAGAACATAAGGCATATTAGGCTATTAAAGAGCTCAATTATGATTTCAAACTTGCCGGTGAGAAGAGGTTATTTGATATTAGCTCACTTGATGAATGGAGAACCCAAGCTTATGAAAATGCCAAGTTGTTTAAAGAAAAAGTTAAAAGATGGCATGACAAAAGGATACAAAAGCGTGAGTTTAATGTAGGTGATTATGTATTGCTATACAACTCTCGTTTAAGATTTTTGCAGGAAAACTTCTCTCTAAATGGGAAGGCCCTTACCTTATCGAGGAGGTCTATCGTTCCGGTGCCATAAAAATCAACAACTTCGAAGGCACAAATCCGAAGTTGGTGAACGGTCAAAGAATTAAACATTATATCTCAGGTAATCCTATAAATGTTGAAACCAATGTTATTGAAACCGTAACCCCGGAGGAATACATAAGGGACACTTTCCGGAACGTTTCAGACTCCGAAAAGGAATAGGTATGTGGTACGGTAAGCAAACCGACTCCAAAATAGTTCTAAAGGCAATATTTCTCCGTTTTGGAATATTTAGAAAAATAGAAAAATAAGAAGCAGTCCGGGAAGGACACGAGGGCTCCACGAGGGTGGAGGGCGCGCCCTACCCCCCTGGGCGCGCCCCCTACCTCGTGGGCACCTCGTGTGCTCTCCGGACTCTGTTTTCTTGCACGATACGTATTTTGGTCGGTAAAAATTCATTATATAATCTCCCGAAGGTTTTGACCCCTGTATCACACAAATATCCTCTGTTCTTGTTTCGAGGTGTTTTTCTGATAGATCTAGATTATCATGACGTCTCCAAGTGCCCCCAAGGACAAGTTCTTCGAGAAGGTCATCAACCCTTACCTCGCGGAGGTGCTGCGACACCCTCAAACCATTGAGATGCGTGATGGGTTGCTGCACATCCGCGATGTTGAGGGACCGAAGGGGACCGGAAGCGTGGAGACAAGGCTCGAAGCAATGGAGCAACAAGTTTTAAGTGCCAGGGGATGGTGGAACGTGGACTCAACTCCAACCACATGATGATCGCGGAGTTCACCAACAACCACAAGTTGGATGCCAACAACATCGGGGAGACCATCTTCAAGCTTCACGAGAAGATCGAGCATCTTCAAGCCCAAATCTATGACCTACAAAACCAAAACTGTGAGTATGAATATAGATTCAAAAGGATGAGTTTGGCTGCAGATTTGAGGATCCCGGAGACTCGATCGTCCTTCTATGATGGTGAGCCTACACCTTGGAAGATGGACGACAAGCCCGCATCATCAACAACACCGCCACCTTCCTCACCAACAAAGGAGACATAATCACATGGGTATGGGCACTCCCCTTGGCAACTGCCAAGCTTGGGGGAGGTGCCCCGGTATCGTATCACCATCACACTCCTATCTTTACCGTTTTTCTTAGTTTGATCCTATGAGTAGTATCTTGATCTAGTAGAATAAAGTTTATGGCATGATTTAGTTTTGAGTTTTGCTTTATGATCCCTCTTTGTAATCGAGTCCGTGAGCTATATATAATAAAGATTAGTGTTGAGTCAAGGGCTTGATTATCTTGCTATGATCTTGAGTGAATAAAAGAAAAGAGAAAAAGAATAAAAAGAAATAAAGAGATCATACTGATCTTATTGAGAGTAATGACTTCACATGTAAAGAGTATGATGATTAAAAGTTGTCGGGAGTTGGCAAACATGGCTTTGGTCATCGTTGCAATTAATAGGAAGTAATAAAGAAAGAGAGGTTTCACATATAAATATACTATCATGGACGTCTCTTATGATTGGGAGCACTCATTAAAATATGACATGCTAAAGAGTTGATGCTGGACAAGGAAGACAACGTAATGGGTTATGTTTTCTTATATCTGAGATAAAGTATATTGTCATGGATCATCCAACATGTTGAGCTTGCCTTTCCCCCTCATGCTAGCCAAAATCTTTGCACCAAGTAGAGATACTACTTGTGCTTCCAAATACCCTTAAACCAGTTTTGCCATGAGAGTCCACCATATCTACCTATGGATTGAGTAAGATCCTTCAAGTAAGTTGTCATCAGTGCAAGCAATAAAAATTGCTCTCTAAATATGTATGATTGATTGGTGTGGAGGAAATAAGCTTTATACGATCTTGTGATGTGGAAGAAATAAAAGCGACGGACTGCATAATAAAGGTTCATATCACAAGTGGCAATATAAAGTGACGTTCTTTCGCATTAAGATTTTGTGCATCCAACCCTGAAAGCGCATGGCAACCTCTGCTTCCCTCTGCGAAGGGCCTATCTGTTACTATCATCTTCTACCTTATGCAAGAGTCATGGTGATCTTCACCTTTCCTTTTTATATTTTATCCTTTGGCAAGCATAGTATGTTGGAAAGATCCTGATAGATATATCTAATTGGATGTAAGTCAGCATGAGTTATTATTGTTGACATTACCCTTGAGGTAAAAGGCTGGGAGGCGAAACTATAAGCCCCTATCTTTCTCTGTGTCCGGCTAAAACTCCGTAACCACAAGTATTGCGTGGTGTAATTCTCTCGTTTATTGACTACGTTGACAATGACGCTGGTGGGTCCCTACTGTCATCCTCTCCACGTACAGTCATCTCCTTGTTCCTCTCGGTTGTTGACGATGTTGACAACGCAAGAGGGCGGCGCACCGCGCATGGCGAGCGAACCAAGGCCGCAAGGCGGAGGACGACGGCGAGGCCTCGGACGGAACGAATAGGAGCCGTTGAAGATGCGCCGGTCCAGTCGCAGGCGGAGGGGAGTACGAGGGTTGACTGGTTCGGGCGCGGGTGCGTGTTGGGGCTAACGTCGCCGGAGAATAACAGGACGTGTGGGGGAATAGAGGGAGGGACTGGCCAACATTGGAGGGTACGTACGGTAGGGCAGCGGAGGCGCAGCCAGCCATGGGAGGCGGGAGCAGGCAGAGCCGACGGGGTGGTTTTGTTTGGGCGGCTGGAGGAAGAAGAAGACAAGAGATAGAAGATACACGACAGATCTTGGATGTCAATCCAACGGCTGGTAGGCAGAATCGTTTGTTGACTGGCTAGTAAGTCGACACCACCTTGGATAGGCTATTTCCTCGCGGGTCCCAAATGTCAGAACCAAAATCTGTCACGGTCATGCAGCCTTTCCTATGAAAATTTACAGCTCATTTGATGTGCTAGTTCGAAATAAGTTTGTGGGTGCTGGTGGGGGCTAATCACTTGGCTTCTGTAATGCACAGTGAGCTCAAGCAGCCGGCAAGAGTGATGTTATTTCCCTTGGCTGGGATTTGTTACAATATTTCACTCTAAATTAAACAAATGGCAAGCCATTTGCCTTGTTTCAAAGAAAATATGACAGTCACAGCCGAGTTGAAAAGGGCAGGAACATCTAACTCCAGCTTACAAACTGTACAAAAGCACGAGGGTTAATTGTTTATCAGGTTTACAAAAAAAACTAGATTGAAAAGGGCAACAAAATCTAACTCCAGCACTGTTTTCGGCAGTCACAGTCAAATGGATCGGTCAGGTCCATAGAATGAACATCCTGGGTCATAAAATTTACTGGATTATGACCACAATATGTTGTAAATAGAAGCCCGACACGTTCAGAAGCTCTTTTGCCCACCTGAAACTCCTTTTTTTGCTCTTCGACATACCCATCCGTCAAAACCATGCTGCTGATAAACTTAAGGCTGATGGACAATAGTAACCTCGCATTCAGCAGGAAGAATGTGACAAACCTTGTGTTTGCACGGTTGGCTACATATCGTTCTAGCGTTATTGTCTTCAATCGAATCTCATGAGAAGTGAGAAAATCCCGATGCTTACGAATCCACCGATTGGTTACAACTTTCTTACCCCGTCCTGTTGCCTAAATAGACATGAAGATTGAAAACATTTAAGGTCTAAAAGAAGTGTCGAAAGAGCAACAGCTGAACGGTTAATTCTAGTACACTATATGCGGGCTTCCAATGTGCGTGAAATTATCACTTTTATATACAACTTCTCCAGACATGGAAAGCATTGCAGCAAGCCAATAATCTTGTTCAGATCAAAACTATTCATTTGGATATATAAGATCTTGACAGAATCCAGCACCATTGATAGGCCATCCATGGAGAAACTCTTCATTGAGCATAGAACATAATATTAGTGCAAAATGTGTACTCCAAGATGATATATAAATTATGCGCAAAAATTTAAAATGCAGCTTATGGTTACAAGTGTAGCTGATAATATAAAGTACCTGAAGAACTGTGGAGCCAAACACCATATTGAAATGAGCACAGAGATCATGCATTACACCCAAGGTCTCCAGTTTAGGCGCAGAGAGGACTGTTATTTGCAACGGTGAATAACTAGAATCAAGGATCAACCTTTGAAGTGAAGGGACATCTTGGATGATGAGCTGCCTTCCGTCAAAAGAAATTCCAATTCTTACAAGGTTAGGCGATTTTATTTGGAGACAACCGATTCTAACTGTGAAAACAAGCACCAAGCACTCCAGCGCAGGGCAACTGGAGTGGATGATGTTGTGCAATGAGGCCTCCGATATACGAACCCGCACAAGTGAAAGTTTCTTCAGAAATGGGAGTCGAAGGTTTAGTACCAAATTGTCTGGTAGGTAGCACATCGCAAAGGTGGCGGTGTGGAGAGAGGACGAAAACCGCGAGATGGACATCGGTGCTGAGGGCACATGTTCATGGCGTTCGGTATGTGGTATGTGATTTCCAGGGGAATAGTAGAACTCAAGCAGCTGTAGTTCTGTGAATTCAGGGGATTTCAGCCAGGCGTCCACGGGGCAGGGCATGGTATGCTTGCTCAGGTAGCATGACGGGATGCAGAGGCTTTGAACGGAGCCCTGGTGGGAGGAGATGATGGCTCTCGGGATTTCAAAATCATTGAAGAGAGATAGCTGACGACAGTCGAGATTAAGGGGCACGGCGCGCCATAGAGGACGCCACCGAATTGAGAGGACTTGGGTGCGGCAGCAATCCTTGGTGGGGAGAAGCAAGATGATCTCCCCAAGGACAGTGTCCGGGAGATCGCTGATGTGGTCCACCCGAGATTCTACGGGTTCCTGGGATCCGGTGGGGGCGGGGTCGCCGCTTCTCCCCGCGCTGCCGGGTGCGGGATCTACAACAGGCGTCGCCGCTGGCGGGAGCCTCATCTTCTTGGCGCTGGGGTCAGCCGACTCCATTTTCCTCAAGGGCGTCGCGTCGCGCTCACGGATTTGAGCATAGTAATGAATGACGAGCCTAGTTGTAGTGCGAGCGAAGAAGAAGGGGAGCTGGGGGTTTTCTGTAGGAGTGAGGAAGAAGGGGAGCTGGGGTTTTCTGTAGGAGTGAGGTGAGGAATTTGGGGGTACGAGTGGAGCGAGGTGACGTGAGGTGGGTGGGAGCGAGGAGGAAGAAGAGCACCCAGGTTTTGGGGGGGGGCGGTGTGCTGGGTGTGGGTAGCGCCTCTCATTCAGTAAATATATGGGCTTTTGAATTGATTTTACTATTTACTAGTGTGGATGGGCTGTTTTGTCTTGGGCCCAGAGAAACAATTACTACTAGTACAGTGGAGACACTCTACAGCTACCCAGAAAAACAAATACTACTAGTACAGTGGAGACACTCTACCGGTTCTGGCTCCTCCTAGGTCATTGAAACGTCTCCCTCTACTGAATGCCGTTATACTTTTGTTCACTGACATGCGGGCCATGCAGCGCGCGGGCCCAAATGCCATCCACCAAATTAGAAGGCAGTATGCAGGCGGAGAGTCACCCCGGTCGTAGCGCGGCAGTAACGAGCCGTCGTATCACAAAACCCCACCTCCCCGCAGTCTAAGTTTGACGGACGAAGCAACCATCATTTCACTCTTTGCTGAATCCCCTTCTCCCTCACCGTCTTCAAGAAAGGCAACACTCGCATCTGCCACTGTTCTTCTCTCCGAACGAAGGTAAGGTAAGCGGATCCGTGATGTTGGTATATTTTCGTTCAGAGAAAAAAAAAGAACTTTTGCAAAGCAGTAACCGATCCTCACTCTCTTTTTTGTTTCATTGTCATTGCGATTGTGTTTTCCTTTTAGTGGTCTCCTAGTATTTGTCAGTTTCATGATGGACCAAGGAGAACCAGGCAAAGATCTGCCGATATTGGAGCAGACGCGGGAGGCTGATCCCCACGAGACAGAGAGCTCCAAGAAGATGGAGGCAACCACTAAGCCGACCCCAGATACGCTCACGGCCACTACTGAGGTGGTCAACGCCCCGTTTGAGGTTACAGCCCCCGTGGCACTGCAGGAGCAGTTTTCCCCCTTCGAGGATGTGTCCCCCCCCCCCCGCTGAGCTGCCCAAGGTGATTTCCTTCTTTGCCGATCTCGATTGTGGTTTTTCATCTAAGTATGTGGTGATTTTTTTAGAAAAGGAAGTATGTGGTGATTAATAATGCAAAATTTTATTAGCTTCGATGCCATGCTATACATAGTGGTTTAAATAACTTGTGTTTCTTATACTGAAAAGTAATTCAGAATTTGTTTCTGTTTCAATTAGAGCCCTGATGCAGACAAGGATTGTGTGGTTGTACATGTCACTCGCTATGAGGCGGACGACCTGAATATACGCACTAGGAAAACAGAGTTCTTAGGTTGTTGGATCCTGGAAGCCATTTGCGGTTATACCAATGAAGAGCTGTATTCCAGCCTCACTGTTGTCAGGCGTGTTGTCCAGGGTGTACTGAAGCACAAGAAGTTCAAAGCTACTCCTTCGTTTGTGAGGCATACTGTTCTTGTCAAGCTTACGCAGGAAGATGACGTGGCATGCCTCCACAAACAAGTTTATCAGTGGCAAGGCCACAAGGTTGTCTTCATGAAGGTTCACAGGATTGAGCTGCTGCGGGACGTCCTCGATGATGTTCATGGCAAGGTTCGTCTTGTGTCCATCCCAAATTAGATCGAGGCATGAAATAGTTGCCCCAGATAGTGTTTAATAGTAGTTTGGATTGTGTCTAATTATCCGAACCTTGCCTGTTATCGACCCCTCTGGGGCTAGTACTCTGTTCGAATCTGTCTATGGGAACTGCAGCTACTTTTGTGTGCCCGTGAATCATGTGACAACCATCGTAATTGTTGCCGAAACAGATGCGTCCTCACTAGTTTTTTCATGAATATGGCATGGTAAGACATAAGTTGTCATGGTTTATCATACGAGCAATGTGTGTTTTGATGAAATAGAGCGCTCGCTCGAGAACCGTGCGCCGACGTTTACATAAGTACTTGTAAACACTGTTGGTGCTACCCCACTTGTAAGCAGTTGTGCAAAACAAGGCACATTGGCTCAGCTCGCTTCAACACTAGGCTATCGACCAGCTAACAATCAACAATCTGTTGTCTGACATATAAGCAACTATGTATCTTGTTACAGTGGTTCATGCAGTTAATTGAGGCCACAATGTAATAAATTCCAAACGTTCACACGCTAGTCCAGCGCTCATGTGGAACACTCACATTAAACTCGTCTTCATAAAAAACTTGAAAAGCATAAGTTAAGCAATTTTATACATCTCAATGATTCATAGAACATAACAAACATATACTAGTTCACAGCAAAAGACAAAGTTGTGAGAAGGTTTACAAATCAGGAAAGAACAAGCAAGGCTTCTCTGAGCAAAAGGGCCTCCCGGCAGGCTTAAATTTCCTGGAGTTCACTCTGGTTTTTTCTTGTTGCCACCATCCAGGGTTAGGTTCTCTCATTCCAGAATAACCAATTATAATTGTGGTCTTAGCTGGAATGCTGAACTGAACCATGCAGTGTACTGACCAGCTGAAATGCTTGTGCATTCCACTAAATTTAAGCACCGCTATTTGCAGAAATAAGCAGACCACAATGCCTCTTGTCCGCGCACCTATCCAAAAAACCGCCGTGTAGCCGTGCCAGCTAGTCCTCGGTCCATGGATGAACTGGTAGAAAGTGCATTCCGGACTAGGATGCAGTTGTTTTCGCTCGTCCCTGCACTGCAATCAGGAAGTAAAACGTATGAATCAGCTTCTTTTAGATTGCGTTGGTCATTCTACCTTAGTTACTACCAATGTAGGGATACCTTGAAGACGGGAGGTTAGACGACGACAACGAGGGATAGCCATCTCATTTTGCACAGTTGCACTAAAACTGAGGTGTGTGCTTTTGATTGCGCGGATAGAAACGATACGAAGACAGACATCCCGAAACGATATGGAGACAGACATCCCTGTTTGCGCAAATACGAAATACGGTTATTTAAACAGTGACAGATATTACTACTTTCCCCCGTTTCCTCTTAGAACCAAGTCCTAGATTCATGCTACAGCTTTCCCACTTTCTTCCCTGTTTGAACCAACGCTTTGAGTCGACTGTATGAACTATCTTTACTTCTAATAATAGTAGAAGTCTAGGTGGCTTTGGAACAGCGGACGGAAGTAGAAAAGGATCCACACGAAGGGAGCTGGGGCAGTCGAGCAAGGCAGGTTTCGAAGGAATATATACCTGAGGGTCGTCGGCATGTGGCAAAGACGGCGTCGGGAGGTCGCATCTTGGCCACAATACCGCAGGGGGGAAGAAGGGGTCGGAGGCCCTCCCGAGCCGGCGCTCTCTCGGAGAGAACGGCATGGCCGCCGATCGGGACGCGCGGGCAGCCGTTGGTCTCCTCCCTCGCCGCCGACGACAGCGTGAACGATGCACCTACACCCCTGCCCTAGTCGAGGTTGTCCGGCCAGATTTGTGACCAGCCGTGAGCTGAGAGAGAGTGTGGCCACCTATGTGTTGCTTAGATCTGGAGAGCATAAGAGAGTGAACGAGAGGAACCCTAGTAAAGCAAGCGCTAAGGCTCCTGCTTTTATATATAGTGGAGTGATTTTGTTGTACCAGCTTCAAAAAAATGCGCTCCTATGTGTACCCGCGAGTGGCTGTGAGAGAACTAGTGCGTGCATGCACCGCTTCTCTTCGTGAGAGTACAATATACTATGCCCAAAGAACGTTCGCCGCAAGAGTAATAGTATAAGTGTGTGACGTGTGAGCTAAAATAAAATGTGTGCGCCGTCTTTTGTTTTTTAGAAGTTCTGAGGGTAGGGTGTGAAGAGCACATATGTGCGTGACGTCTACCTGCAGATAGACGGTGGGTGCGACGTGCGAGTCTGCGAGAGGACTCGGGAGAGTCGTGACTCGTGAGGGTGCGTGTGCGTGAGAGAGAGGGGGGCACGTATCAATGCAATGCATGTGTCCGTAAATCATTATCCGACAAACGTTCGCCACAAGCCTTTTCCTGACGAACGCCGTAAGAACCGTTAGATCGGCATCCGATAGTGTCAGTTTTGCCATGTCATTTAACAGAACAGCCACTCCTCCTACACACAAAACTTCCACGTGAGTGTTAGCAACTGCCGTATGCTCCCTCCATTTCGAAATGCAGTGCATATAGCTTTATTGAAAATTCGAACCTCGCAAACTTTTACCGAGTTTTCGTGTACCAAATTACACATGTAGAATACCATGTATATATCATTTCATTCATCTTCGAGAGGTAACTATAAAGATGGGTGAGGAGTCTACAAAGAAAGACCATCGTATCACCCGCAGCAATTTCAAGCATCCTTTAGTGTCGAGGAATATCATAGGAACTCTATATGATATGATTTTTATAGGATTTTTTCCTTTAGAGCCAATTGGTTCATAGGAATAGATTCATATACTCCACATTTCAAAGGAAATAAACATGATATCATTTCTATAGCTTTAGAGCCAGTTGGTTCATATGAATGGATTCCTATACTCCCTTAATTTCAAAGGAAAATAAACATTAGCGTATATTCAATAGAAAAGTTCCTATGATATGAACCAAATTACATCTCTTTTCTAATCCCTCCTCATAGGAATTGAGATACATGTCATCTCTAGATTCAATAGAAAAGTTCCTATGATGTGAACCAAATGACATCTCTTTTCCAATCCCTACTCATAGGAATTGAGATGCTCCATGTCATCTCTTTCCCTACAACTTCCATGTATACATCTTCTATTCCTAAATAGATAGTACAACCCACTAGTAGCTTTTTTCCAAAACATGCAACTATGGCACAAGAACTATATAGTGTACCAATAACTTTGAAAGATGGTCGCTGGATGAAGCTAACCCGACAGTGCAGAGATAGGCAAATCCGAGCACTACTGGTCGTTGGATATCATCAACATTCCACCAGATCTGCCACATGTACAATTTAGAAGACTCCATGGTTGAACTTAAGCATAATGCACAAACCTCAAAACACAAGCACTTCTCCTTTGTTCTAGAATCTTCTGTATCATAATTGATTATTTTTTTCTAAATGAATTGCCATTATTTGTTTTTTACTGTATGATTTACAATGCACAACCCCATGAATCTTAACATTTTTATAAAACTAATTGATTTTGAATGAGATGAACTATAAGAACTAAACGAACATCTACATCATGCATATATGACTCAAAGCTTTACATGCTATAGTGTGTATTTATTCATAATTTGGTTTTGAAATCTCATGCGTTCAATACATGTGTACCTTACTAGTTTTGAGTAGAGTAGCGAATTTCACGCGGCCCCAGGTATATCAAAATATAGGGCCCATGCATCATTGCCTTTCGGTCGAACCTACGTCCACAATTTTTTGTACGTACTATATCTCCACTGGTCCCCGAACCCAAAATGCTGCCTCGTTCCCGTAAAACCAAGCGGCCCACACATATTTAAGGCGTCGACTCGAACCCGTTTACTACGACGTGGCCCCGCATGCCGTAGTACTCCTACAAACCCTACCGCCGCACTCATCATCGGTTTTCTTCAAGAGGACGAGGGAGAAGCCGATTTGTAGTGGAGGCGCTTTAAAAAAAAGGATCTGTAGTGGAGACCCCTACCCTAGGGTGCCCTAGGTAGCTGCCGCACGCATCATTGTTTTCTCTTTTCTTTATGCTCTTGCGCCCTAGAGTGAAATGATGGTTGCTTCGTCCGTCCAGCTTAATGCGGAAAGGTGGGGCTTTGTGATTTAACCCCTCATCGCTCATTTTCTACTACTACGGCGCTACGACCGGGGTGCCTCCAATACCAACCGCTGCTCCGAACTGTAATTTGGTGCATCGCACGTGGAACAAGACGGTGGATGAGCCACATATCGGCCAAAGGGGTCCTGTTAAGTGTGTCACCATTTCGTGTGCGGACTGACCCTGCTTGAGTTGCTACGCCAACACGACAGGAGCAGCCTACCACTTGGTTTTGCTCCTTGGTGAATCCCGACTATCTTGATCTAAAAAGATACGTGCTGAACTACCCTCTCTGTCTCGGTTTTTTATTTTTTAGGCGTCTCGGTTTATAGGGCCTGCACGTAGTTCTAGGTCATCCATTTGACTAACTAAATATGAGTTACTATGTCACAAAAAGTATATCATTGGATTCTTAAGCGGATGTAGTTGTATTTAAAAGTCGAGGGTGGGGCTTTTCCTACGTGGTAGGCGGGGCAGTTCCGCCTAGTCAGTTCGACAGAGACGAGAGAAGACGAGGGAGTAGGCTGCTGCAAATGTAGGGATGTGTGATTTGACAGCGAGTTACTGCTGGACAGGTGGGGCCCCGTGATTTGACTTGCCATTATCATTTTAACTGCGGTGCTACGACCGGCGTGAGTCTCCCGATTCCTGACCACCTCCATACAGTTGCCTCTCCCAATGCTCCACCATGTAGTAGAGGCTGACTCTTGCATGAGAGCCCACTTCTCCACTTTTTCGTTGCCTCTCTTTCCTCCACATATGCAAAAATGCCATGTAAAGCGCACTATTGTACTTACTTTTACTTGCTCCTACAGGTGCTTAAGCTTGCCACATAGGCATAAAGTCTGATGTGGCAAGTTAATCAAGAAGAGAGAGACTAGTTTGGTGACCCAAGGAAGAAACGGTGCTAAGCGCGTGTACGTAGGTGAAAAGACAATTTTGAGTCTATAGCTAATTAAATGAAGCAAACTTAGCAACACCATTTCATGGGAAGAGGTCACTCCATGGCAAATGCAATAAATACTAGTACTCCTTGTGTCCCATAATATAAGAACTTTTTTGGCACTACACTAGTGTCAAAAACGTTCTTATATTATGGGACGGAGGGAGTACGAAGAAAGAGATAGAGAGGAGTAAAAAATACACTTATAGCCAACCTTATAGCCAACCTTGTTGTAGTATGAGTGACTAAGTGATGACTATGTATGACATGCCAACATCGGATAGCCTAACACACCGTGTTAAATCTCCAAGGGCGCGACCGCGCGAGCGACGCGACGGTCATGGTAGGCGCGACCATGATACGGGCTGCTGGCAGCCCTTGGATCTGAGATCAAACGGTCGCATGCTAAGTTGCTGAAAATTTGCAGAATAACCCTCCAGGATAGGATATTCACCCATAGGTCTAGAATCACGCCATGCAACCGTTCGATCTCAGATCCAAGGGCTCTCGGAAGCCCGTATCATGGGAGAATGGAAAGCCACTACCCTGCCGTTCGCACGCTGGCAGTTCGCTCCTACTCGTCCCCGCACGTCCTTCAATACTAGGGTGGTTCGCTCCTAGTCGTCCCGTCCATTCACATTACAGCAGTTCCACTAATCCTAACCCTCCTCCCAAATCCATGGCGTCCCAAATCTCCACGATCGGTGGTGAGTACAAGGTTAGAACCATCACCGGCGATGAGTTCGATGTCATCTACACCCGTTCTTCTGCGACGGTGAAAGGATGCCTTTCTCGCTTCAGACGCATGTTCGAAAACTCAGATGATGAGTGGGTCGCTGGGCTAGATGTTGAGTACACCACAGTCCCGGGACAAGAGAAGGATCTAAAGGACGAAGAGAGGAAGAAGCCCGCCGTGATCCAGGTTTGCGTACATAACGTTTGCTTGGTCTACCACATATGCCATGCTGACGTTGAGTGCCAGGATTTTAAGAACTTCCTCAAGGACAAAACAGTGAAATTCGTTACTCTAGACTTTAAGAACGACAACGAAGTCCTGGGTCGGATAGGCCTTGTTGTAGGCAACCCCTTCGACCTCCAGAAGAATCGGCTGGTGCCCTCTCGTCAGCCTTCAATGCTGACCCTGGCAGGAGCCATGGTTCATCCTTCGTACCGTAAACTGGAGAAACCTCATTACACGTTTCATCGTCATGCATGGCAGCGGAATGTACTAGATATAGACCACATCCACTGCTCTGCAATGGATGGCTACCTTTGTTTCAATATATACAAGGGTTAGATGAAGAGCAACAACCAAGTGTGCGGTTCAAGCAAAGAAGTATCGGCCAAGAGGAAGAGGGACAAGGAGGAAGTCGAGGACGTGGATGAGGACTCCGAGTAAGGTGGCAGTGTCGTTGCTCATGGTGGTTCTAAACTTCTAATGCAGTGTCTACCAGATTAGTTGCATAGTTTAATTTCAGGTGTGCTTAGTTTAATTTGAGGGGTGTGTTGTGCTGAGCCCCCAGCAGAACTATGTTATGTTTCTTCTCGTTACTTTAACTCTTCAGTATGTACATACTACTAGTATTTCTTTAATAGAATTTAGCACCCCAATTAAGCACGTACTAGCTTTTTTAATAGTACTATATGCATAATTTGGCGACGAGCGCTCTCTATATGTACCACCTTTTTTTTATTTCAATTTTCTCTCCATGGCACAATCCATCGATAGTACTACTGTACAAAAGTATACATTTTTTAAAAGGCTAGAGTACTGTTCATCACATACATAGCCAGTTAAATTCTCAACCTAGAACGACGTGCATGCCATGTAGTAAACCGATACGGAGGAAGTATAGTAAAAATGAGGTGATTTTACCGAGCGATCGGCGGGGGAGCATGGCCTGTCATGCGGTCCCACGTGTCATGATGTACCAAGGCGATGCGCGTGTCCCTCTTGAGGCAGAAGCGATACTATGTGGTTTGAGATGATGGCGAACCGAAGTGTGAAATAATGGTTCCTTCGTCCGTCTGGGAAGGTGCGACATTGTGATTTGACATCTCATTGCTCATTACTATTACTGGGTCGGTACGAGTGGGGTGCGTCCCCCCTGCTGTTCTGCACTGTTATTTGGTGCTTGACACGTCGACTCGGTTGCTATATGTCCCACATGTCGGCGACAGGAAGTACAGAATTCATGAAAGGGAGCGTCGACGGAGGAGTATACTACAGAATTCATGAAAGGGAGCGACTTAGTTTTGGAAAAATCTGTTTTTACGGAGTACGTACCCACTAGGGTTTATAGGGCTCATCTAAAAAACATTCGTTTTTCTGTTTTGATAAGTCTCAATTCTACTATACTAGTAGTAGTACCATTACATGTTGGATTTCGAGGTGCGTTAGATCACCCGACGCAAGCAGTGTCAAAAGGAAACTAACCAATGCATGTACAAGTTCATGGAAATTTAGTGGTCATTCATGCATTCGTTCTAATTAATGCCTCGGTAAACATAACTTCTTGAGAAAAACGAGCGTACTAATTACTTGTGCAAACTACGATATTAATTCGACCACTCACCGTCTACCTTGGTTGGAGAGATTTTCAGATTGAGCGATAAACTGGAAAGGAGGGAGTTGTAACTTTTGTTTCGATTACTATTTGTGGCCTTGTATAGATGAAAAATGTATTTTTTATAGTGGCCTTGTATAAGTAAATGGAGGGAGTACTAACCAAAGTACGTAGTAGGGACGAGGAGTAAACGGAGGGAGTTGTAAAATTTTCTCCTCGTGCTGCGAGCCACCGCGCGCGTGGGCGAGGGAGCGGGCGTAAAGGCGTACAGTAGTAGTAGTAGTA
The DNA here is from genome assembly GCF_018294505.1 of Triticum aestivum. Taxonomy (NCBI): domain Eukaryota; kingdom Viridiplantae; phylum Streptophyta; class Magnoliopsida; order Poales; family Poaceae; genus Triticum; species Triticum aestivum. The sequence goes on from NC_057799.1 coordinate 304,976,639, forward strand.
CTACTACTACTCGTAAGCAAGCTTCACCTCATCCTGCGAGCCACCGCGCCCGTGGGCGGGGGAGACGGCGTATTAAGCAAGCTTCTCCTCGTTCTGTGAGTTGACGGGACACATCAAAAATACTCCAGTGTATAGAGCCTTGCCTCTAAGGTAGGCCCCACATGGTTTGCCTCTTTTTTTAATTTAACATAACGCGTCAAGTCGCAATTTTTTTGTTCACCCGTGGTAGACGATCCTCCCTCCACCAAGTGGACAACCAGTACACGTGCCAAATTACCACGTGGGCTGCCTTTTTCTTACAGAAATGAGCTCCACCGTGTACCCGCGCGGGTGTGGTTGGGAAAGAGATGGGAGTACGTGCGCCGTGCGTGCACCTCTTCTCTTCGTGCACGTCCCCCACCTATGTGGGTGTGTGTGAGAGAGATACAAACCTAGACATAATGTGCCGTCCATTCCCATGCCTCCGCCCAGTCCGACCACCAGTCACCACCACGCCCCACTCCTCCTCACCTTATCTCTCATCTTTCTCCCTCCATTTTTATATACAAGGGGCCACTATCAAAATTACAATTTGCAGATATACAAGGCCACTAACACTAATCGATGCAATATTAATGGTGTTTGCCTCGTGGTACTAGCAAAGGAGGACATTAATTATCCCTTGCATGCATGCGGGAGTTTGTAAAAAATGCATCTTGATGTTCCGTGCAATGCACGGGCATCTTGCTAGTCCATGAAAACAACACATGGGAAAATTCCACGACGAACGAGGGATTTGAATCTGTTGGGAGGGGCTGTTTCGATCTTGCCCAGGGTAGCCAAAATATTGGCGACCCTTTTGTCCACCGGTGCCTTTGCCACCGATGAACGAGGAATGGCTCGGGTGCTCATGCTGTCATGCATCCTCCAGCGCGCACGTTGGAGACGAGCTCGCACGAGCTGTGTTTTTTTGTCCCACAACGCCGCCCGAGCCGCCCGCAGACCGACCGGCGACCCGCAAATTACGCCATCCAACCGTAGCCGCACACATTATGACAGCAACTCAACCAACCGGACGAAATTCACGCAAACACGTAGACAAACTGATATTTCCTATAAACAACGATGGAAATCATATAAAATACCGGATTTTCATACAAACATGACAGATTTCATTACATTCAAATGAACTACGCGGTGCTAGTTCTGGACAGCACAGGTATATAATACCTGGCCTGAATGGTCGCCCGCCGATCGATTTGTGTTTCTCATGTCGGGCAGCACGATCACCGGACTGCCGGGAGCCCCGGAGGTATATGCTTCAGCGCAAAGGACGGCTCGCTTCCCCACTGCCCAACTGATATCATTGGCTGGTGCCGAAGATGATGGTGGCCAGCACCGGTTCGAGTTCATCACCGGCCACTACTTCACCATGGCCGGCACCGGCTCGAGTTCATCCTAACATTCCCCTCTTCCGTGGAGCCCATGCGGGGTCGACGAAGGTCCTCATAACAAAAGGATCCGGCAAGCGTCGCCTCCGCGGTGGCCTTCATGGGACCCAAGCGGCGGCGGCCTCCCGTGTTCTACTTCTCCTCGATGATGGCGGCGGACACAGAGGCGCTGGCCACCGACTCGTCGCTCTCCGCGCACCCGGCTTCTGTCGCTGCTTGCATGGCGCGGCCGCCGGCATGGGAGTCTCGGCCATAGAAACGGGAGATGCAGTACGAGGCAGCGGCGTGGACGGCAGCAACGACGCCCGTGCGCCGCTCCTCGTCGAGCTGGCCTGGAGCGGCGAGTTGCTGAACCGCGCGCCGGCTTGGGGCGGCAACTTGCTCCGTCGGGCGAGGGGGGGAGGTGGATCAGCGAGCTGCATAGCTCGTATCCGGTGGGCTACCCAGCCGGCTTGGATGCGGAATAACTACTCTTCGTAAGCCATTGTAAGAGTGGACAAAATGGTGGAGGAGATAGGGGAGCGGCGGAGGTGTGCGATTCTTGGCCGGCGTTTGGCCTCGTTTATATAGGAGATTAAATAGACGGGAGGAACTCGGCCGGCGTTGCGTTTAACGCCAGCCCGGTCATGAACGGACGTGTGTCCTGAGTGGGTTTCTCGGCTTCCACACGGGCGAGTTTCATGGAGGCGTTTGAATGCGGCATGGAGGCGTGTTCAGCCGGGCGTGCCGCGAGTGGCGCCCTCGACTCTGACCTAGGACACCGCGCCGTTCTTCCACTGACGTGTGGGCTCTTTGGGTGCATGGCCTGCATGTCAGTGACCCAACGCAGGTAGCACACAGTAGAGGAACCTTTGGTGGGCCAGGGCGGTCAGAAGCGGGCATTTCATAAACCGATGATTGTTCATTGAGTGTGACATCATCTTTTTCATGTAGATAAGCCTACTATGTTGATAGCCTGTTCGATACGTTGTGATTCATAAAGACCGCTGCAAACATCAATGTTCTACTTATCACAGATAAGATTGATTAATACCCGTAACAATCCATGTCCTTAACAAAGGGTGCATGCACGTATAGGTTGAGCGTGTGTTTTGCGTCGTGTGCTGTGTGCATGCAGGCGTGCGAGTGTTGCGTGCGTGCAAGGGTACGTTTCAGTGTTGCATGTGTGGGTGCGTACGTGCGTGTGTTCGTGAGTGCATGTGTACGTGTCAGTGTTGCACGCCAGCATGCATGCATGTGTACGTGTCAGTGTTGCACGCCTACATGCGTGCGTGTCTTGCGTGCGTGCATGTGTACATGCAGGGTGAGGCTACACGTCAGTCGACTGACTTTTTCATCTCTGGTCATTAGATTTTCCAGCCGTTGGATACGAAATCAAGGGCCTCCAGTTTATCATCAAACTCCACCCCCCTAAGCCGCCAGCCACCACCGGCCGAACCGCCAGCCCCCGCCGCCCGCGGCCGGCCCGCCCTCCCCGAAACCACTCCCCACCGCCGGTCCGCCGCCGCACCGGCCATCCCTCTAGCCCCCCCTCCCCCCCCC